>NW_026970108.1:375000-482036 GCF_028390025.1 Pseudophryne corroboree
CCGTGTTAGTGTCAGGTGCTGTGTGTGTGTGTCAGGTGCTGTGTGTGTGCGTGTGTGTCAGGTGCTGTGTGTGTGTGTGTGTGTGTGTGTGTCAGGTGCTGTGTGTGTGCGTGTGTGTCAGGCGCTGCATATGCGTATGCGTGTCAGGCGTTGCATGTCTGTGTGTGTCAGGCGCTGCGTGTCTGGGGGGGGTGGCCGGACACACAGCAGAGAGGGGGGGGGGTGGCTGGACACACAGCAGAGAGGGGAGGGTGACCGGACACACGGCAGGGAGGGGAGGGGGTAGGGGGTGGCCGAACACAGCAGGAAGAGGGGGGAGTTGCCGAACACACAGAGGGAGGGGAGGGGATGGTGGCCAGACAAACAGCAGGGGAGGGGAGGGGGGGGAGGGGAGGCCGGACACACAGCAGGTGAGGGGGGGGGGGGCTGGACACACAGCAGGGAGGGGGGGTAGGCAGGACACACAGCAGGGGAGGGGAGGGTGGCCGGACAAACAGCAGGGGGGGGGGGTAGGCCGGACACACAGCAGGGGAGGGGGGGTGGCTGGACACACAGCAGGTGAGTTGGGGGGGGCTGGACACACAGCAGGTGAGGGGGGGGGCTGGACACAGCAGGTGAGGGGGGGGGCTGGACACACAGCAGGTGAGGGGGGCGGGGCTGGACACACAGCAGGTGAGGGGGGGGCTGGACACGCAGCAGGTGAGGGGGGGGCTGGACACGCAGCAGGTGAGGGGGGGGGCTGGACACGCAGCAGGTGAGGGGGGGGCTGGACACGCAGCAGGTGAGGGGGGGGGCTGGACACGCAGCAGGTGAGGGGGGGGGGTAGGCCGGACACACAGCAGGGGAGGGGAGGGTGGCCGGACACACAGCAGGGGAGGGGAGGGTGGCCGGACACACAGCAGGGGAGGGGAGGGTGGCCGGACACACAGCAGGGGAGGGGAGGGTGGCCGGACAAACAGCAGGGAGGGGGGGGTAGGCCGGACACACAGCAGGGGAGGAGGGGGGGGCTGGACACACAGCAGGTGAGGGGGGGGCTGGACACACAGCAGGTGAGGGGGGGGTAGGCCGGACACACAGCAGGGAGGGGGGGGTAGGCCGCCGGACACACAGCAGGGGAGGGGAGGGTGGCCGGACAAACAGCAGGGAGGGGGGGGGTAGGCCGGACACACAGCAGGTGAGGGGGGGGTGGCTGGACACACAGCAGGTGAGGGGGGGGGTCTGGACACACAGCAGGGAGGGGGGGGGTAGGCCGGACAAACAGCAGGGAGGGGGGGGGGTAGGCCAGACGCACAGCAGGTGAGGGGGGGGGGGTGGCTGGACACACAGCAGGGAGGGGGGGTAGGCCAGACGCACAGCAGGTGAGGGGGGGGTGGCTGGACACACAGCAGGGAGGGGGGGAGGTAGGCCAGACGCACAGCAGGTGAGGGGGGGTGGCTGGACACACAGCAGGGAGGGGGGGGTAGGCCGGACACACAGCAGGTGAGGGGGGGGGGGCTGGACACACAGCAGGTGAGGGGGGGGGCTGGACACACAGCAGGTGAGGGGGGGGGTAGGCCGGACACACAGCAGGTGAGGGGGGGGTGGCTGGACACACAGCAGGGAGGGAAGGGGGTAGGGGGTGGCCTTATTATAATAACCGTGTGGGGGAGGAGTCTGCGGCGGTGGGTGAATGAGATGTGGGGGCAGGCTGCTAAGGGTGCAGGGGAGGAGGGGAAGGGAGCCGGATGGATCTGAATGTGAGCCGCACGTAAGGGACCATACTGATCCTCCCCACCTCAGCCCGCTGGTGCTGCTGCTGCTGCCTGACTTCTTCCGTGCAGCACAGCTGTCTTCTCCGGCTGCCGCTCCCGCACCCGCTTCAGGTGTGGGGGTACCACACCGCTCAGTAGGCAAGCGCTGCCAGTCAGGAGTCAGCGCTGCACCGGATGTCTCTTCTGGATGTCCTCTGACTTTCTCCTGCGGCGCAACTCCAGCTATTCCTCCCGCTGCGGCTCCCACTTCGGGTAAGGGGACCATATTGCTCAGTAGTGAGCACTTTCGGTAAGCCTGCGGCTGCTATGCCGCTACCCCTCTCCTCCACAGTCCTAATGGGTCGCTGCAGTCTGTAAGGGACCGCAGGTGCACACACCCAGGAACCGCTGGCTCTCCTCCTGCCGCCAGCAGCTACTTTTATAACCTCAGCCTGCACGAGACCCCTTCCCTCACTCACTCTCGCTCTCCTGGCGGCCACTGCGCAGCCGCAACAAATTGAAAAGCCCTATCTCTATAATGGGGCATATTTCTCTTAATTAAAAAAACCCTATAACTTTCTGAAAAACCACAACCCCAAAAGGCACTACACTGGGGCATACTCTATCTAGTAAAACAAACCCCAAGTCTTAATTCGTCCTCTATCCGGAGTTATGCCTTCCCAAAAAATATCTAATTCACTCTATAGGAAAACGGTGTCAAAAAGCCACAAAGGAAGTCACAGAAAAAACTGACAGTTGGAACTTTAGGTTACTCCCAATTCCTCATTTTTTATTATTTTGCCCTGAAATTTGGCATGCAGCACCGGGTGACGATTCTACACGCCCAGGCCAAATTTCAGCTCAGTACGTCCAATCAGTTTTGAGGTGTAGCCCCTCAAACACCATGCCCCCATCTCAGAAGTTCCCTATGGGAGAATTCCGTTTGTTCGATTCAGCCTTAATATAAGGGCACGACCGTGCCCTTATAATATGTATCTATCTATCTATCTATCTATCTATGTGTCAGCACATGTATGTATAGATTCACATGTGGGTAAGCCGGTGTACGTCCACGTGTCAGCATGTGTAGGTATAGATGCAGGTGTGGGTACGTTGGTGTACGTTTAGGGGTCAGCGTGTTAATGTATAGATGTTGGTGTGTGTATGTCAGTGTACGTACAGATATAGGTGTGTGTGTGTGTGTGTGTGTGTGTGTGTGTATGTATGTATGTATATGTATAGAGGAAGGTGTGATACATACATATAACACATACATGATAGATACATACATATATCACACACACGATAGATAGGATAGATAGATAGAACACATACATACAAGATAGATACATACATACATTATAGATACATATATATACACACACACACATACGATAGATAGATAGATAGATAGATAGATAGATAGATAGATAGATAGATAGATATCACAAACATATATGATTCATACATATATCACACACACATACATGATACATATATGAGAAAGACCTGGGATGGTGATGAGGCCAGGGCCCCCTGCTGATGTTGCGTTGAGGAAGGCAGTGTTCCAGGGCGGATGCCAGTCGGGGAGAGCGCCGCGCAGCCCGGGAAAAATACTGCTGAGGAGCTACATCTGGAAGAGCCCCTGGGAGGGAGAGTGCCACATGCCACATGCCCCATCCTGCGCGGCAGACTCTGCAGGCCTGCACATGGGAAGGGAGGTCTCTGGCCACACGTACTCACCCTTCTGCTGAAGCCCCGCTGCTGTCCCCATCAGCGCTCTCCAGCGGGGAGCGGGGCCAGGATGAACCTCAACCTGTGAGAACTATCTTCATGATCAAGAGATCTCATATGCAAGATAAGTATGTGTTGGGATAGGGCTGGGGAGGGTGGCTGCTCGGGCACACCCCCGTCAAGTTAAGGAGATTTAACTGAGGAAGCACAAGGGAACTCTCGTCTGGGGACAACAACTGCAGGGAGACCACATCTTTTCAGATGAACATGGGAGGGCGGAAGGCTGCCTAATACTGAAGCATCCTCAGACATTAAACCATATGCAACAACTATTGCAAGCATTCCTGGGGGAAGGTCTGCAGCAGACGGATTTGCATACGGTGATGTCATCCAAGCAATGGGCCAAAGTTGGCTGGAACCCTCATCTGTATATGAAAAGAGAAAAGGGGCATGCAGGGCATGGCGGCCTTTTGCGGCGCTTGGATAACCCCAAGTTTGCATTAAACACCCCCACCCTCCTTCGGTGTGGGGCTCATGTTGGCCATGCCCAAGCCCCTGAAGCATTCAAGCTGATTTCTTGCAGCAGCTGGGCACTGTAACAGCTTCAGAGCTGCTCTACAAGACAAGTAAAAGGGTGTGGGCCCTGCAGCACCACCTGTAGTTTGCATACACACATATATAGGACAGCATCTCTTATATGCCCCCCCTCTTTTCAACCCTCTTGTCTAACGTGGTATAAGCAGGGTAGAGTCCGGGGAGCTTCCTCTCAGCGGTGCTGTGGAGAAAAAATGGCGCTGGTGAGTGCTGAGGGAGAAGCCCCGCCCCCTCGGAGGCGGGCTTCTGTCCCGCTTAAACTGTAAAATTGGTGGGGGCTTATACATATATAAAGTGCCCAGCTGTATATATGTTATATTTTTGCGAAAGAGGTTTATATTGCTGCCCAGGGCGCCCCCCCTGCGCCCTGCACCCTTACAGTGACCGGAGTATGTGAGGTGTATGGGAGCAAAGGCGCACAGCTGCAGTGCTGTGCGTTACCTCAGTGAAGATCATGAAGTCTTCTGCCGCCTCTGAAGTCTTCTTTTCTTCTCATACTCACCCGGCTTCTATCTTCCGGCTCTGCGAGGGGGACGGCGGCGCGGCTCTGGGACGGACGGCGAGGGTGAGATCCTGCGTACCAATCCCACTGGAGCTAATGGTGTCCAGTAGCCTAAGAAGCAGGACCTTGCAACTCAGAGAGTAGGGCTGCTTCTCTCCCCTCAGTCCCTCGATGAGGGAGTCTGTTGCCAGCAGTGCTCCCTGAAAATTAAAAACCTAACAAAATACTTTCTGTCAGAAAGCTCAGGAGAGCTCCTGAAAAGCACCCAGTCTCCACTGGGTACAGTATTGTTTTCTTTCAAAAATCCACTTCATTTTCTTTACCCTATTATTAAAATGGTAATTGACAAAAACAAACTACATTGTCACCAGAAGAGCAATACAAAATGTACAAGTGATATATTAAAATCATCTTTCCAGCTTGAATTTCAATGATGCATTGGGTCAACAATTTTGTGAGAAACATCTTCACCCTTAAATAAAGATTTTCTTAATTCCTTACCTGTGTGCTAATTAGATATCACCTTGTTTTCACATTAAACAGACTTCCACATGAGAAAGCAGCAAGGATGCAGTGGCGTTAATGTTTCCTGGTGTCAACCTGTATTATTTCAGTAGACATTGAAATGAGGATACATCTTGCTGCCTTTCCAATGAAGCAAGTTTAATTTAGTAATAGGTGAAAAACCATCCCTACAAAGGTGTTAATCAGAGACTTGGCTTTGTGGACACTTTTCAGAGAACAAATTTGTTAGCATAAAAATAAAGCCAGAAAATGAAGAGCTGTTTAATCACGCAATTTGATTTTTTTGCCAGCATATTTCTTTTTCTCTGCAACCCACTGCTAAATTGTGCTTCCTAGATGTTTTTATAAAATCACTGAATCAAATCTAACTCTGATTACATCAGAGAAGGCCAGGTACCCTACACCATAACAGGGGGTATGAAATTTGACTTGTCTACTTAAAGATCACCAAAATCTGATAACAAGGTCAATTACGTCCCTGGGTGGGATTGAACCACCAACCTTTTGGTTAATAGCTGTACACACTAACTGATTGCGCCACAGAGACACTTTGCAGAACAACATACTGACAAATGCTAATAAGCATTCATCTAAAACGTTTCCTAGAAAAACTTAAAAAAGTCAATAATCTGGAGAGTTTTTGCAAGATGTTTCTTCTATCAACCAACGAAGAAACACATTGGTACTTTCCCATGATGAGTGAGTGCTTCAGGATCTCTTGCACTTACATGTGCAGCAGAGTACAGCAATGGAAGCATGCTGGGCCCATAACCCAGAGGTAGGCAGCTTGAAACTATCCTCTGCTATATGCATTTTTTTGTTTGTTAATTCAAGTAATCCAAAACTGGGATTGATATTTTGGCTCTTTTATTTTTACTTAAAGTACAATAACTTTTACCATTTTAATTTGTTTTAATAGTATATTGACAGTATAGTTTTCTTTCAAAAATCCACTTAATTTTCTTTACCCTATTATTAAAATGGTAATTGACAAAAACAAACTACATTGTCACCAGAAGAGCAATACAAAATGTACGAGTGATATATTAAAATCATCTTTCCAGCTTGAATTTCAATGATGCATTGGGGCAACGATTTTGTGAGAAACATCTTCACCCTTAACTAAAGATTTTCTTAATTCCTTACCTGTGTGCTAATTAGATATCACCTTGTTTTCATATTAAACAGACTTCCACATGAGAAAGCAGCAAGGATGCAGTGGCGTTAATGTTTCCTGGTGTCAACTTGTATTATTTCAGTAGACATTGAAATGAGGATGCATCTTGCTGCCTTTCCAATGAAGCAAGTTTAATTTAGTAATAGGTGAAAAACCATCCTTACAAAGGTGTTAATCAGAGACTTGGCTTTGTGGACACTTTTCAGAGAACAAATTTGTTAGCATAAAAATAAAGCCAGAAAATGAAGAGCTGTTTAATCACTCAATTGGATTTTTCTGCCAGCATATTTTTTTTCTCTGCAACCCACTGCTAAATTGTGCTTCCTAGCTGTTTTTATAAAATCACTGAATCAAATCTAACTCTGATTACATCAGAGAAGGCCAGGTACCCTACACCGTAACAGGGGTTTTGAAATTTTGACTTGTCTACTTAAAGATCACCAAAATCTGATAACAAGGGAAATTAGGTCCCTGGGTGGGATTGAACCACCAACCTTATGGTTAATAGCCGTACATACTAACTGATTGCGCCACAGAGACACTTTGCAAAAGTCTGTACTGACAAAGGCTAATAAGCATTCATCTAAAACGTTTCCTAGAAAAACTTTAAAAAGTCAATAATCTGGAGAGTTTTTGTAAGATGTTTCTTCCATCAACCAACGAAGAAACACATTGGTACTTTCCCATGATGAGTGAGTGCTTCAGGATCTCTTGCACTTACATGTGCAGCAGAGTACTGCAATGGAAGCATGCTGGGCTCATAACCCAGAGGTAGGCAGATTGAAACTATCCTCTGCTATATGCATTTTTTTTTGTTAATTAAAGTAATCCAAAACTGGGATTGATATTTTGTCTCTTTTATTTTTACTTAAAGTACAATAACTTTTACCATTTTAATTTGTTTTAATAGTATATTGACAGTATTGTTTTCTTTCAAAAATCCACTTCATTTTCTTTACCCTATTATTAAAATGGTAATTGACAAAAACAAACTACATTGTCACCAGAAGAGCAATACAAAATGTACAAGTGATATATTAAAATCATCTTTCCTGCTTGAATTTCAATGATGCATTGGGTCAACAATTTTGTGAGAAACATCTTCACCCTTAAATAAAGATTTTCTTAATTCCTTACCTGTGTGCTAATTAGATATCACCTTGTTTTCACATTAAACAGACTTCCACATGAGAAAGCAGCAAGGATGCAGTGGCGTTAATGTTTCCTGGTGTCAACCTGTATTATTTCAGTAGACATTGAAATGAGGATACATCTTGCTGCCTTTCCAATGAAGCAAGTTTAATTTAGTAATAGGTGAAAAACCATCCCTACAAAGGTGTTAATCAGAGACTTGGCTTTGTGGACACTTTTCAGAGAACAAATTTGTTAGCATAAAAATAAAGCCAGAAAATGAAGAGCTGTTTAATCACGCAATTTGTTTTTTTTGCCAGCATATTTCTTTTTCTCTGCAACCCACTGCTAAATTGTGCTTCCTAGATGTTTTTATAAAATCACTGAATCAAATCTAACTCTGATTGCATCAGAGAAGGCCAGGTACCCTACACCATAACAGGGGGTATGAAATTTGACTTGTCTACTTAAAGATCACCAAAATCTGATAACAAAGTCAATTACGTCCCTGGGTGGGATTGAACCACCAACCTTTTGGTTAATAGCTGTACACACTAACTGATTGCGCCACAGAGACACTTTGCAAAAGTACATACTGACAAATGCTAATAAGCATTCATCTAAAACGTTTCCTAGAAAAACTTAAAAAAGTCAATAATCTGGAGTGTTTTTGTAAGATGTTTCTTCTATCAACCAACGAAGAAACACATTGGTACTTTCCCATGATGAGTGAGTGCTTCAGGATCTCTTGCACTTACATGTGCAGCAGAGTACAGCAATGGAAGCATGCTGGGCCCATAACCCAGAGGTAGGCAGATTGAAACTATCCTCTGCTATATGCATTTTTTTGTTTGTTGAAGTAATCCAAAACTGGGATTGATATTTTGGCTCTTTTATTTTTACTTAAAGTACAATAACTTTTACCATTTTAATTTGTTTTAATAGTATATTGACAGTATTGTTTTCTTTCAAAAATCCACTTAATTTTCTTTACCCTATTATTAAAATGGTAATTGACAAAAACAAACTACATTGTCACCAGAAGAGCAATACAAAATGTACAAGTGATATATTAAAATCATCTTTCCAGCTTGAATTTCAATGATGCATTGGGGCAACGATTTTGTGAGAAACATCTTCACCCTTAAATAAAGATTTTCTTAATTCCTTACCTGTGTGCTAATTAGATATCACCTTGTTTTCACATTAAACAGACTTCCACATGAGAAAGCAGCAAGGATGCAGTGGCGTTAATGTTTCCTGGTGTCAACTTGTATTATTTCAGTAGACATTGAAATGAGGATGCATCTTGCTGCCTTTCCAATGAAGCAAGTTTAATTTAGTAATAGGTGAAAAACCATCCCTACAAAGGTGTTAATCAGAGACTTGGCTTTGTGGACACTTTTCAGAGAACAAATTTGTTAGCATAAAAATAAAGCCAGAAAATGAAGAGCTGTTTAATCACTCAATTGTATTTTTTTGCCAGCATTTTTATTTTTCTCTGCAACCCACTGCTAAATTGTGCTTCCTAGCTGTTTTTATAAAATCACTGAATCAAATCTAACTCTGATTACATCAGAGAAGGCCAGGTACCCTACACTATAACAGGGGGTTTGAAATTTTGACTTGTCTATGTAAAGATCACCAAAATCTGATAACAAGGTCAATTAGGTCCCTGGGTGGGATTGAACCACCAACCTTTTGGTTAATAGCCATACATACTTACTGATTGTGCCACAGAGACACTTTGCAAAAGTCTATACTGACAAAGGCTAATAAGCATTCATCTAAAACGTTTCCTAGAAAAACTTTAAAAAGTCAATAATCTGGAGAGTTTTTGTAAGATTTTTCTTCCATCAACCAACGAAGAAACACATTGGTACTTTCCCATGATGAGTAAGTGCTTCAGGATCTCTTGCACTTACATGTGCAGCAGAGTACTGCAATGGAAGCATGCTGGACCCATAAACCAGAAGTAGGCAGATTGAAACTATCCTTTGCTATATGCATTTTTTTTGTTAATTTAAGTAATCAAAACTGGGATTGATATTTTTGCTCTTTTATTTTTACTTAAAGTACAATAACTTTTACCATTTTAATTTGTTTTAATAGTATATTGACAGTATAGTTTTCTTTCAAAAATCCACTTAATTTTCTTTACCCTTTTATTAAAATGGTAATTGACAAAAACAAACTACATTGTCACCAGAAGAGCAATACAAAATGTACAAGTGATATATTAAAATCATCTTTCCAGCTTGAATTTCAATGATGCATTGGGGCAACGATTTTGTGAGAAACATCTTCACCCTTAAATAAAGATTTTCTTAATTCCTTACCTGTGTGCTAATTAGATATCACCTTGTTTTCACATTAAACAGACTTCCACATGAGAAAGCAGCAAGGATGCAGTGGCGTTAATGTTTCCTGGTGTCAACCTGTATTATTTCAGTAGACATTGAAATGAGGATGCATCTTGCTGCCTTTCCAATGAAGCAAGTTTAATTTAGTAATAGGTGAAAAACCATCCTTACAAAGGTGTTAATCAGAGACTTGGCTTTGTGGACACTTTTCAGAGAACAAATTTGTTAGCATAAAAATAAAGCAAGAAAATAAAGAGCTGTTTAATCACTCAATTGGATTTTTCTGCCAGCATATTTTTTTTCTCTGCAACCCACTGCTAAATTGTGCTTCCTAGCTGTTTTTATAAAATCACTGAATCAAATCTAACTCTGATTACATCAGAGAAGGCCAGGTACCCAACACCATAACAGGGGGTTTGAAATTTTGACTTGTCTACTTAAAGATCACCAAAATCTGATAACAAGGTCAATTAGGTCCCTGGGTGGGATTGACCCACCAACCTTTTGGTTAATAGCCGTACATACTAACTGATTGCGCCACAGAGACACTTTGCAAAATTCCATACTGACAAAGGCTTTTAAGCATTCATCTAAAACGTTTCCTAGCAAAACTTTAAAAAGTCAATAATCTGGAGAGTTTTTGTAAGATGTTTCTTCCATCAACCAACGAAGAAACACATTGGTACTTTCCCATGATGAGTGAGTGCTTCAGGATCTCTTGCACTTACATGTGCAGCAGAGTACTGCAATGGAAGCATGCTGGGCCCATAACCCAGAGGTAGGCAGATTGAAACTATCCTCTGCTATATGCTTTTTTTTTTTTGTTAATTAAAGTAATCCAAAACTGGGATTGATATTTTGTCTCTTTTATTTTTACTTAAAGTACAATAACTTTTACCATTTTAATTTGTTTTAATAGTATATTGACAGTATTGTTTTCTTTCAAAAATCCACTTCATTTTCTTTACCCTATTATTAAAATGGTAATTGACAAAAACAAACTACATTGTCACCAGAAGAGCAATACAAAATGTACAAGTGATATATTAAATTCATCTTTCCAGCTTGAATTTCAATGATGCATTGGGTCAACAATTTTGTGAGAAACATCTTCACCCTTAAATAAAGATTTTCTTAATTCCTTACCTGTGTGCTAATTAGATATCACCTTGTTTTCACATTAAACAGACTTCCACATGAGAAAGCAGCAAGGATGCAGTGGCGTTAATGTTTCCTGGTGTCAACTTGTATTATTTCAGTAGACATTGAAATGAGGATGCATCTTGCTGCCTTTCCAATGAAGCAAGTTTAATTTAGTAATAGGTGAAAAACCATCCTTACAAAGGTGTTAATCAGAGACTTGGCTTTGTGGACACTTTTCAGAGAACAAATTTGTTAGCATAAAAATAAAGCCAGAAAATGAAGAGCTGTTTAATCACTCAATTGGATTTTTCTGCCAGCATATTTTTTTTCTCTGCAACCCACTGCTAAATTGTGCTTCCTAGCTGTTTTTTATAAAATCACTGAATCAAATCTAACTCTGATTACATCAGAGAAGGCCAGGTACCCTACACAATAAGAGGGGGTTTGAAATTTTGACTTGTCTACTTAAATATCACCAAAATCTGATCACAAGGTCAATTACGTCCCTGGGTGGGATTGAACCACCAACCTTTTGGTTAATAGTCGAGCACACTAACCGATTGCGCCACAGAGACACTTTGCAAAATGTACATACTGACAAAGGCTAATAAGCATACATCTAGAACGTTTCCTAGAAAAACATTAAAAAATCAATAATCTGGAGAGTTTTTGTAAGATGTTTCTTCCATCAACCAACGAATAAACACATTGGTACTTTCCCATGATGAGTGAGTGCTTCAGGATCTCTTGCACTTACATGTGCAGCAGAGTACTGCAATGGAAGCATGCTGGACCCATAACCCAGAGGTAGGCAGATTGAAACTATCCTTTGCTATATGCATTTTTTTTTGTTAATTTAAGTAATCAAAACTGGGATTGATTTTTTTGCTCTTTTATTTTTACTTAAAGTACAATAACTTTTACCATTTTAATTTGTTTTAATAGTATATTGACAGTATAGTTTTCTTTCAAAAATCCACTTAATTTTCTTTACCCTATTATTAAAATGGTAATTGACAAAAAAAACTACATTGTCACCAGAAGAGCAATACAAAATGTACAAGTGATATATTAAAATCATCTTTCCAGCTTGAATTTCAATGATGCATTGGGGCAACAATTTTGTGAGAAACATCTTCACCCTTAAATAAAGATTTTCGTAATTCCTTACCTGTGTGCTAATTAGATATCACCTTGTTTTCACATTAAACAGACTTCCACATGAGAAAGCAGCAAGGATGCAGTGGCGTTAATGTTTCCTGGTTTCAACCTGTATTATTTCAGTAGACATTGAAATGAGGATGCATCTTGCTGCTTTTCCAATGAAGCAAGTTTAATTTAGTAATAGGTGAAAAACCATCCCTACAAAGGTGTTAATCAGAGACTTGGCTTTGTGGACACTTTTCAGAGAACAAATTTGTTAGCATAAAAATAAAGCCAGAAAATGAAGAGCTGTTTAATCACGCAATTTGATTTTTTTGCCAGCATATTTCTTTTTCTCTGCAACCCACTGCTAAATTGTGCTTCCTAGATGTTTTTATAAAATCATTGAATCAAATCTAACTCTGATTACATCAGAGAAGGCCAGGTACCCTACACAATAACAGGGGGTATGAAATTTGACTTGTCTACTTAAAGATCACCAAAATCTGATAACAAGGTCAATTACGTCCCTGGGTGGGATTGAACCACCAACCTTTTGGTTAATAGCCGTACACACTAACTGATTGCGCCACAGAGACACTTTGCAAAAGTACATACTGACAAATGCTAATAAGCATTCATCTAAAACGTTTCCTAGAAAAACTTAAAAAAGTCAATAATCTGGAGAGTTTTTGTAAGATGTTTCTTCTATCAACCAATGAAGAAACACATTGGTACTTTCCCATGATGAGTGAGTGCTTCAGGATCTCTTGCACTAACCTGTGCAGCAGAGTACAGCAATGGAAGCATGCTGGGCCCATAACCCAGAGGTAGGCAGATTGAAACTATCCTCTGCTATATGCATTTTTTTTTGTTAATTAAAGTAATCCAAAACTGGGATTGATATTTTGGCTCTTTTATTTTTACTTAAAGTACAATAACTTTTACCATTTTAATTTGTTTTAATAGTATATTGACAGTATTGTTTTCTTTCAAAAATCCACTTCATTTTCTTTACCCTATTATTAAAATGGTAATTGACAAAAACAAACTACATTGTCACCAGAAGAGCAATACAAAATGTACAAGTGATATATTAAAATCATCTTTCCAGCTTGAATTTCAATGATGCATTGGGGCAACGATTTTGTGAGAAACATCTTCACCCTTAAATAAAGATTTTCTTAATTCCTTACCTGTGTGCTAATTAGATATCACCTTGTTTTCACATTAAACAGACTTCCACATGAGAAAGCAGCAAGGATGCAGTGGCGTTAATGTTTCCTGGTGTCAACCTGTATTATTTCAGTAGACATTGAAATGAGGATGCATCTTGCTGCCTTTCCAATGAAGCAAGTTTAATTTAGTAATAGGTGAAAAACCATCCCTACAAAGGTGTTAATCAGAGACTTTGCTTTGTGGACACTTTTCAGAGAACAAATTTGTTAGCATAAAAATAAAGCCAGAAAATGAAGAGCTGTTTAATCACTCAATTGGATTTTTCTGCCAGCATATTTCTTTTTCTCTGCAACCCACTGCTAAATTGTGCTTCCTAGCTGTTTTTTATAAAATCACTGAATCAAATCTAACTCTGATTACATAAGAGAAGGCCAGGTACCCTACACAATAAGAGGGGGTTTGAAATTTTGACTTGTCTACTTAAATATCACCAAAATCTGATCACAAGGTCAATTACGTCCCTGGGTGGGATTGAACCACCAACCTTTTGGTTAATAGTCGAGCACACTTACCGATTGCGCCACAGAGACACTTTGCAAAATGTACATACTGACAAAGGCTAATAAGCATACATCTAGAACGTTTCCTAGAAAAACATTAAAAAATCAATTATCTGGAGAGTTTTTGTAAGATGTTTCTTCCATCAACCAACGAATTAACACATTGGTACTTTCCCATGATGAGTGAGTGCTTCAGGATCTCTTGCACTTACATGTGCAGCAGAGTACTGCAATGGAAGCATGCTGGACCCATAACCCAGAGGTAGGCAGATTGAAACTATCCTTTGCTATATGCATTTTTTTTTGTTAATTTAAGTAATCAAAACTGGGATTGATATTTTTGCTCTTTTATTTTTACTTAAAGTACAATAACTTTTACCATTTTAATTTGTTTTAATAGTATATTGACAGTATAGTTTTCTTTCAAAAATCCACTTAATTTTCTTTACCCTATTATTAAAATGGTAATTGACAAAAACAAACTACATTGTCACCAGAAGAGCAATACAAAATGTACAAGTGATATATTAAAATCATCTTTCCAGCTTGAATTTCAATGATGCATTGGGGCAACGATTTTGTGAGAAACATCTTCACCCTTAAATAAAGATTTTCTTAATTCCTTACCTGTGTGATAATTAGATATCACCTTGTTTTCGCATTAAACAGACTTCCACATGAGAAAGCAGCAAGGATGCAGTGGCGTTAATGTTTCCTGGTGTCAACTTGTATTATTTCAGTAGACATTGAAATGAGGATGCATCTTGCTGCCTTTCCAATGAAGCAAGTTTAATTATTAATAGGTGAAAAACCATCCTTACAAAGGTGTTAATCAGAGACTTGGCTTTGTGGACACTTTTCAGAGAACAAATTTGTTAGCATAAAAATAAAGCAAGAAAATGAAGAGCTGTTTAATCACTCAATTGGATTTTTCTGCCAGCATATTTTTTTTCTCTGCAAACCACTGCTAAATTGTGCTTCCTAGCTGTTTTTATAAAATCAATGAATCAAATCTAACTCTGATTACATCAGAGAAGGCCAGGTACCCTACACCATAAGAGGGGGTTTGAAATTTTGACTTGTCTACTTAAAGATCACCAAAATCTGATAACAAGATCAATTACATCCCTGGGTGGGATTGAACCACCAACCTTTTAGTTAATAGCCATACACACTAACTGATTGCGCCACAAAGACACTTTGCGAAAGGGCATACTGACAAAGGCTAATAAGCATTCATCTAAAACGTTTCCTAGAAAAACTTTAAAAAGTCAATAATCTGGAGAGTTTTTGTAAGATGTTTCTTCCATCAACCAACGAAGAAACACATTGGTACTTTCCCATGATGAGTGAGTGCTTCAGGATCTCTTGCACTTACATGTGCAGCAGAGTACAGCAATGGAAGCATGCTGGGCCCATAACCCAGAGGTAGGCAGATTGAAACTATCCTTTGCTATATGCTTTTTTTTTGTTAATTAAAGTAATCCAAAACTGGGATTGATATTTTGGCTCTTTTATTTTTACTTAAAGTACAATAACTTTTACCATTTTAATTTGTTTTAATAGTATATTGACAGTATTGTTTTCTTTCAAAAATCCACTTAATTTTCTTTACCCTATTATTAAAATGGTAATTGACAAAAACAAACTACATTGTCACCAGAAGAGCAATACAAAATGTACAAGTGATATATTAAAATCATCTTTCCAGCTTGAATTTCAATGATGCATTGGGGCAACGATTTTGTGAGAAACATCTTCACCCTTAAATAAAGATTTTCTTAATTCCTTACCTGTGTGATAATTAGATATCACCTTGTTTTCGCATTAAACAGACTTCCACATGAGAAAGCAGCAAGGATGCAGTGGCGTTAATGTTTCCTGGTGTCAACTTGTATTATTTCAGTAGACATTGAAATGAGGATGCATCTTGCTGCCTTTCCAATGAAGCAAGTTTAATTTAGTAATAGGTGAAAAACCATCCCTACAAAGGTGTTAATCAGAGACTTGGCTTTGTGGACACTTTTCAGAGAACAAATTTGTTAGCATAAAAATAAAGCCAGAAAATGAAGAGCTGTTTAATCACTCAATTGGATTTTTTTTGCCAGCATATTTTTTTTCTCTGCAACCCACTGCTAAATTGTGCTTCCTAGCTGTTTTTTATAAAATCACTGAATCAAATCTAACTCTGATTACATCAGAGAAGGCCAGGTACCCTACACAATAAGAGGGGGTTTGAAATTTTGACTTGTCTACTTAAATATCACCAAAATCTGATCACAAGGTCAATTACGTCCCTGGGTGGGATTGAACCACCAACCTTTTGGTTAATAGTCGAACACACTAACCGATCGCGCCACAGAGACACTTTGCAAAAAGTACATACTGACAAAGGCTAATAAGCATACATCTAGAACGTTTCCTAGAAAAACATTAAAAAATAAATAATCTGGAGAGTTTTTGTAAGATGTTTCTTCCATCAACCAACGAATAAACACATTGGTACTTTCCCATGATGAGTGAGTGCTTCTGGATCTCTTGCACTTACATGTGCAGCAGAGTACTGCAATGGAAGCATGCTGGACCCATAACCCAGAGGTAGGCAGATTGAAACTATCCTTTGCTATATGCATTTTTTTTGTTAATTTAAGTAATCAAAACTGGGATTGATATTTTTGCTCTTTTATTTTTACTTAAAGTACAATAACTTTTACCATTTTAATTTGTTTTAATAGTTTATTGACAGTATAGTTTTCTTTCAAAAATCCACTTAATTTTCTTTACCCTATTATTAAAATGGTAATTGACAAAAACAAACTACATTGTCACCAGAAGAGCAATACAAAATGTACAAGTGATATATTAAAATCATCTTTCCAGCTTGAATTTCAATGATGCATTGGGGCAACAATTTTGTGAGAAACATCTTCACCCTTAAATAAAGATTTTCGTAATTCCTTACCTGTGTGCTAATTAGATATCACCTTGTTTTCACATTAAACAGACTTCCACATGAGAAAGCAGCAAGGATGCAGTGGCGTTAATGTTT
The DNA here is from genome assembly GCF_028390025.1 of Pseudophryne corroboree. Taxonomy (NCBI): domain Eukaryota; kingdom Metazoa; phylum Chordata; class Amphibia; order Anura; family Myobatrachidae; genus Pseudophryne; species Pseudophryne corroboree. The sequence continues at coordinate 391,831 of NW_026970108.1, forward strand.
CCTGGTTTCAACCTGTATTATTTCAGTAGACATTGAAATGAGGATGCATCTTGCTGCCTTTCCAATGAAGCAAGTTTAATTTAGTAATAGGTGAAAAACCATCCCTACAAAGGTGTTAATCAGAGACTTGGCTTTGTGGACACTTTTCAGAGAACAAATTTGTTAGCATAAAAATAAAGCCAGAAAATGAAGAGCTGTTTAATCACGCAATTTGATTTTTTTGCCAGCATATTTTTTTTTCTCTGCAACCCACTGCTAAATTGTGCTTCCTAGATGTTTTTATAAAATCATTGAATCAAATCTAACTCTGATTACATCAGAGAAGGCCAGGTACCCTACACAATAACAGGGGGTATGAAATTTGACATGTCTACTTAAAGATCACCAAAATCTGATAACAAGGTCAATTACGTACCTGGGTGGGATTGAACCACCAACCTTTTGGTTAATAGCCGTACACACTAACTAATTGCGCCACAGAGACACATTGCAAAATTATATACTGACAAGGGCTAATAAGCATTCATCTAAAACGTTTCCTAGAAAAACTTTAAAAAGTCAATAATCTGGAGAGTTTTTGTAAGATGTTTCTTCCATCAACCAACGAAGAAACACATTGGTACTTTCCCATGATGAGTGAGTGCTTCAGGATCTCTTGCACTTACATGTGCAGCAGAGTACAGCAATGGAAGCATGCTGGGCCCAAAACCCAGAGGTAGGCAGATTGAAACTATCCTTTGCTATATGCTTTTTTTTTGTTAATTAAAGTAATCCAAAACTGGGATTGATATTTTGGCTCTTTTATTTTTACTTAAAGTACAATAACTTTTACCATTTTAATTTGTTTTAATAGTATATTGACAGTATTGTTTTCTTTCAAAAATCCACTTAATTTTCTTTACCCTATTATTAAAATGGTAATTGACAAAAACAAACTACATTGTCACCAGAAGAGCAATACAAAATGTACAAGTGATATATTAAAATCATCTTTCCAGCTTGAATTTCAATGATGCATTGGGGCAACGATTTTGTGAGAAACATCTTCACCCTTAAATAAAGATTTTCTTAATTCCTTACCTGTGTGCTAATTAGATATCACCTTGTTTTCACATTAAACAGACTTCCACATGAGAAAGCAGCAAGGATGCAGTGGCGTTAATGTTTCCTGGTGTCAACCTGTATTATTTCAGTAGACATTGAAATGAGGATGCATCTTGCTGCCTTTCCAATGAAGCAAGTTTAATTTAGTAATAGGTGAAAAACCATCCTTACAAAGGTGTTAATCAGAGACTTGGCTTTGTGGACACTTTTCAGAGAACAAATTTGTTAGCTTAAAAATAAAGCCAGAAAATGAAGAGCTGTTTAATCACTCAATTGGATTTTTCTGCCAGCATATTTTTTTTCTCTGTAACCCACTGCTAAATTGTGCTTCCTAGCTGTTTTTTATAAAATCACTGAATCAAATCTAACTCTGATTACATCAGAGAAGGCCAGGTAGCCTACACAATAAGAGGGGGTTTGAAATTTTGACTTGTCTACTTAAATATCACCAAAATCTGATCACAAGGTCAATTACGTTCCTTGGTGGGATTGAACCACCAACCTTTTGGTTAATAGCCTTACACACTAACCAATTGCACCACAGAGACACTTTGCAAAAAGTACATACTGACAAAGGCTAATAAGCATTCATCAAGAACGTTTCCTAGAAAAACTTTAAAAAGTCAATAATCTGGAGAGTTTTTGTAAGATGTTTCTTCCATCAACCAATGAAGAAACACATTGGTACTTTCCCATGATGAGTGAGTGCTTCAGGATCTCTTGCACTTACATGTGCAGCAGAGTACTGCAATGGAAGCATGCTGGGCCCATAACCCAGAGATAGGCAGATTGAAACTATTCTTTGCTATATGCATTTTTTTTGTTAATTAAAGTAATCCAAAACTGGGATTGATATTTTTGCTCTTTTATTTTTACTTAAAGTACAATAACTTTTACCATTTTAATTTGTTTTAATAGTATATTGACAGTATTGTTTTCTTTCAAAAATCCACTTAATTTTCTTTACCCTATTATTAAAATGGTAATTGACAAAAACAAACTACATTGTCACCAGAAGAGCAATACAAAATGTACAAGTGATATATTAAAATCATCTTTCCAGCTTGAATTTCAATGATGCATTGGGGCAACGATTTTGTGAGAAACATCTTCACCCTTAAATAAAGATTTTCTTAATTCCTTACCTGTGTGCTAATTAGATATCACCTTGTTTTCACATTAAACAGACTTCCACATGAGAAAGCAGCAAGGATGCAGTGGCGTTAATGTTTCCTGGTGTCAACCTGTATTATTTCAGTAGACATTGAAATGAGGATGCATCTTGCTGCCTTTCCAATGAAGCAAGTTTAATTTAGTAATAGGTGAAAAACCATCCCTACAAAGGTGTTAATCAGAGACTTGGCTTTGTGGACACTTTTCAGAGAACAAATTTGTTAGCATAAAAATAAACCAGAAAATGAAGAGCTGTTTAATCACTCAATTGGATTTTTCTGCCAGCATATTTTTTTTCTCTGCAACCCACTGCTAAATTGTGCTTCCTAGCTGTTTTTATAAAATCACTGAATCAAATCTAACTCTGATTACATCAGAGAAGGCCAGGTACCCTACACCGTAACAGGGGTTTTGAAATTTTGACTTGTCTACTTAAAGATCACCAAAATCTGATAACAAGGGAAATTAGGTCCCTGGGTGGGATTGAACCACCAACCTTATGGTTAATAGCCGTACATACTAACTGATTGCGCCACAGAGACACTTTGCAAAAGTCTGTACTGACAAAGGCTAATAAGCATTCATCTAAAACGTTTCCTAGAAAAACTTTAAAAAGTCAATAATCTGGAGAGTTTTTGTAAGATGTTTCTTCCATCAACCAACGAAGAAACACATTGGTACTTTCCCATGATGAGTGAGTGCTTCAGGATCTCTTGCACTTACATGTGCAGCAGAGTACTGCAATGGAAGCATGCTGGGCTCATAACCCAGAGGTAGGCAGATTGAAACTATCCTCTGCTATATGCATTTTTTTTTGTTAATTAAAGTAATCCAAAACTGGGATTGATATTTTGTCTCTTTTATTTTTACTTAAAGTACAATAACTTTTACCATTTTAATTTGTTTTAATAGTATATTGACAGTATTGTTTTCTTTCAAAAATCCACTTCATTTTCTTTACCCTATTATTAAAATGGTAATTGACAAAAACAAACTACATTGTCACCAGAAGAGCAATACAAAATGTACAAGTGATATATTAAAATCATCTTTCCAGCTTGAATTTCAATGATGCATTGGGTCAACAATTTTGTGAGAAACATCTTCACCCTTAAATAAAGATTTTCTTAATTCCTTACCTGTGTGCTAATTAGATATCACCTTGTTTTCACATTAAACAGACTTCCACATGAGAAAGCAGCAAGGATGCAGTGGCGTTAACGTTTCCTGGTGTCAACCTGTATTATTTCAGTAGACATTGAAATGAGGATACATCTTGCTGCCTTTCCAATGAAGCAAGTTTAATTTAGTAATAGGTGAAAAACCATCCCTACAAAGGTGTTAATCAGAGACTTGGCTTTGTGGACACTTTTCAGAGAACAAATTTGTTAGCATAAAAATAAAGCCAGAAAATGAAGAGCTGTTTAATCACGCAATTTGTTTTTTTTGCCAGCATATTTCTTTTTCTCTGCAACCCACTGCTAAATTGTGCTTCCTAGATGTTTTTATAAAATCACTGAATCAAATCTAACTCTGATTGCATCAGAGAAGGCCAGGTACCCTACACCATAACAGGGAAAATGAAATTTGACTTGTCTACTTAAAGATCACCAAAATCTGATAACAAAGTCAATTACGTCCCTGGGTGGGATTGAACCACCAACCTTTTGGTTAATAGCTGTACACACTAACTGATTGCGCCACAGAGACACTTTGCAAAAGTACATACTGACAAATGCTAATAAGCATTCATCTAAAACGTTTCCTAGAAAAACTTAAAAAAGTCAATAATCTGGAGTGTTTTTGTAAGATGTTTCTTCTATCAACCAACGAAGAAACACATTGGTACTTTCCCATGATGAGTGAGTGCTTCAGGATCTCTTGCACTTACATGTGCAGCAGAGTACAGCAATGGAAGCATGCTGGGCCCATAACCCAGAGGTAGGCAGATTGAAACTATCCTCTGCTATATGCATTTTTTTGTTTGTTGAAGTAATCCAAAACTGGGATTGATATTTTGGCTCTTTTATTTTTACTTAAAGTACAATAACTTTTACCATTTTAATTTGTTTTAATAGTATATTGACAGTATTGTTTTCTTTCAAAAATCCACTTAATTTTCTTTACCCTATTATTAAAATGGTAATTGACAAAAACAAACTACATTGTCACCAGAAGAGCAATACAAAATGTACAAGTGATATATTAAAATCATCTTTCCAGCTTGAATTTCAATGATGCATTGGGGCAACGATTTTGTGAGAAACATCTTCACCCTTAAATAAAGATTTTCTTAATTCCTTACCTGTGTGCTAATTAGATATCACCTTGTTTTCACATTAAACAGACTTCCACATGAGAAAGCAGCAAGGATGCAGTGGCGTTAATGTTTCCTGGTGTCAACTTGTATTATTTCAGTAGACATTGAAATGAGGATGCATCTTGCTGCCTTTCCAATGAAGCAAGTTTAATTTAGTAATAGGTGAAAAACCATCCCTACAAAGGTGTTAATCAGAGACTTGGCTTTGTGGACACTTTTCAGAGAACAAATTTGTTAGCATAAAAATAAAGCCAGAAAATGAAGAGCTGTTTAATCACTCAATTGGATTTTTTTGCCAGCATTTTTATTTTTCTCTGCAACCCACTGCTAAATTGTGCTTCCTAGCTGTTTTTATAAAATCACTGAATCAAATCTAACTCTGATTACATCAGAGAAGGCCAGGTACCCTACACTATAACAGGGGGTTTGAAATTTTGACTTGTCTATGTAAAGATCACCAAAATCTGATAACAAGGTCAATTAGGTCCCTGGGTGGGATTGAACCACCAACCTTTTGGTTAATAGCCGTACATACTTACTGATTGTGCCACAGAGACACTTTGCAAAAGTCTATACTGACAAAGGCTAATAAGCATTCATCTAAAACGTTTCCTAGAAAAACTTTAAAAAGTCAATAATCTGGAGAGTTTTTGTAAGATTTTTCTTCCATCAACCAACGAAGAAACACATTGGTACTTTCCCATGATGAGTAAGTGCTTCAGGATCTCTTGCACTTACATGTGCAGCAGAGTACTGCAATGGAAGCATGCTGGACCCATAAACCAGAAGTAGGCAGATTGAAACTATCCTTTGCTATATGCATTTTTTTTGTTAATTTAAGTAATCAAAACTGGGATTGATATTTTTGCTCTTTTATTTTTACTTAAAGTACAATAACTTTTACCATTTTAATTTGTTTTAATAGTATATTGACAGTATAGTTTTCTTTCAAAAATCCACTTAATTTTCTTTACCCTTTTATTAAAATGGTAATTGACAAAAACAAACTACATTGTCACCAGAAGAGCAATACAAAATGTACAAGTGATATATTAAAATCATCTTTCCAGCTTGAATTTCAATGATGCATTGGGGCAACGATTTTGTGAGAAACATCTTCACCCTTAAATAAAGATTTTCTTAATTCCTTACCTGTGTGCTAATTAGATATCACCTTGTTTTCACATTAAACAGACTTCCACATGAGAAAGCAGCAAGGATGCAGTGGCGTTAATGTTTCCTGGTTTCAACCTGTATTATTTCAGTAGACATTGAAATGAGGATGCATCTTGCTGCTTTTCCAATGAAGCAAGTTTAATTTAGTAATAGGTGAAAAACCATCCCTACAAAGGTGTTAATCAGAGACTTGGCTTTGTGGACACTTTTCAGAGAACAAATTTGTTAGCATAAAAATAAAGCCAGAAAATGAAGAGCTGTTTAATCACGCAATTTGATTTTTTTGCCAGCATATTTCTTTTTCTCTGCAACCCACTGCTAAATTGTGCTTCCTAGATGTTTTTATAAAATCATTGAATCAAATCTAACTCTGATTACATCAGAGAAGGCCAGGTACCCTACACAATAACAGGGGGTATGAAATTTGACTTGTCTACTTAAAGATCACCAAAATCTGATAACAAGGTCAATTACGTCCCTGGGTGGGATTGAACCACCAACCTTTTGGTTAATAGCCGTACACACTAACTGATTGCGCCACAGAGACACTTTGCAAAAGTACATACTGACAAATGCTAATAAGCATTCATCTAAAACGTTTCCTAGAAAAACTTAAAAAAGTCAATAATCTGGAGAGTTTTTGTAAGATGTTTCTTCTATCAACCAATGAAGAAACACATTGGTACTTTCCCATGATGAGTGAGTGCTTCAGGATCTCTTGCACTAACCTGTGCAGCAGAGTACAGCAATGGAAGCATGCTGGGCCCATAACCCAGAGGTAGGCAGATTGAAACTATCCTCTGCTATATGCATTTTTTTTTGTTAATTAAAGTAATCCAAAACTGGGATTGATATTTTGGCTCTTTTATTTTTACTTAAAGTACAATAACTTTTACCATTTTAATTTGTTTTAATAGTATATTGACAGTATTGTTTTCTTTCAAAAATCCACTTCATTTTCTTTACCCTATTATTAAAATGGTAATTGACAAAAACAAACTACATTGTCACCAGAAGAGCAATACAAAATGTACAAGTGATATATTAAAATCATCTTTCCAGCTTGAATTTCAATGATGCATTGGGGCAACGATTTTGTGAGAAACATCTTCACCCTTAAATAAAGATTTTCTTAATTCCTTACCTGTGTGCTAATTAGATATCACCTTGTTTTCACATTAAACAGACTTCCACATGAGAAAGCAGCAAGGATGCAGTGGCGTTAATGTTTCCTGGTGTCAACCTGTATTATTTCAGTAGACATTGAAATGAGGATGCATCTTGCTGCCTTTCCAATGAAGCAAGTTTAATTTAGTAATAGGTGAAAAACCATCCCTACAAAGGTGTTAATCAGAGACTTTGCTTTGTGGACACTTTTCAGAGAACAAATTTGTTAGCATAAAAATAAAGCCAGAAAATGAAGAGCTGTTTAATCACTCAATTGGATTTTTCTGCCAGCATATTTCTTTTTCTCTGCAACCCACTGCTAAATTGTGCTTCCTAGCTGTTTTTATAAAATCACTGAATCAAATCTAACTCTGATTACATCAGAGAAGGCCAGGTACCCTACACCATAACAGGGGGTTTGAAATTTTGACTTGTCTACTTAAAGATCACCAAAATCTGATAACAAGGTCAATTACGTACCTGGGTGGGATTGAACCACCAACCTTTTGGTTAATAGCCGTACACACTAACTAATTGCGCCACAGAGACACATTGCAAAAGTAGATACTGACAAGGGCTAATAAGCATTCATCTAAAACGTTTCCTAGAAAAACTTTAAAAAGTCAATAATCTGGAGAGTTTTTGTAAGATGTTTCTTCCATCAACCAACGAAGAAACACATTGGTACTTTCCCATGATGAGTGAGTGCTTCAGGATCTCTTGCACTTACATGTGCAGCAGAGTACAGCAATGGAAGCATGCTGGGCCCATAACCCAGAGGTAGGCAGATTGAAACTATCCTCTGCTATATGCATTTTTTTTTGTTAATTAAAGTAATCCAAAACTGGGATTGATATTTTGTCTCTTTTATTTTTACTTAAAGTACAATAACTTTTACCATTTTAATTTGTTTTAATAGTATATTGACAGTATTGTTTTCTTTCAAAAATCCACTTCATTTTCTTTACCCTATTATTAAAATGGTAATTGACAAAAACAAACTACATTGTCACCAGAAGAGCAATACAAAATGTACAAGTGATATATTAAATTCATCTTTCCAGCTTGAATTTCAATGATGCATTGGGTCAACAATTTTGTGAGAAACATCTTCACCCTTAAATAAAGATTTTCTTAATTCCTTACCTGTGTGATAATTAGATATCACCTTGTTTTCACATTAAACAGACTTCCACATGAGAAAGCAGCAAGGATGCAGTGGCGTTAATGTTTCCTGGTGTCAACTTGTATTATTTCAGTAGACATTGAAATGAGGATGCATCTTGCTGCCTTTCCAATGAAGCAAGTTTAATTTAGTAATAGGTGAAAAACCATCCCTACAAAGGTGTTAATCAGAGACTTTGCTTTGTGGACACTTTTCAGAGAACAAATTTGTTAGCATAAAAATAAAGCCAGAAAATGAAGAGCTGTTTAATCACTCAATTGGATTTTTCTGCCAGCATATTTTTTTTTCTCTGCAACCCACTGCTAAATTGTGCTTCCTAGCTGTTTTTTATAAAATCACTGAATCAAATCTAACTCTGATTACATAAGAGAAGGCCAGGTACCCTACACAATAAGAGGGGGTTTGAAATTTTGACTTGTCTACTTAAATATCACCAAAATCTGATCACAAGGTCAATTACGTCCCTGGGTGGGATTGAACCACCAACCTTTTGGTTAATAGTCGAGCACACTTACCGATTGCGCCACAGAGACACTTTGCAAAATGTACATACTGACAAAGGCTAATAAGCATACATCTAGAACGTTTCCTAGAAAAACATTAAAAAATCAATAATCTGGAGAGTTTTTGTAAGATGTTTCTTCCATCAACCAACGAATTAACACATTGGTACTTTCTCATGATGAGTGAGTGCTTCAGGATCTCTTGCACTTACATGTGCAGCAGAGTACTGCAATGGAAGCATGCTGGACCCATAACCCAGAGGTAGGCAGATTGAAACTATCCTTTGCTATATGCATTTTTTTTTGTTAATTTAAGTAATCAAAACTGGGATTGATATTTTTGCTCTTTTATTTTTACTTAAAGTACAATAACTTTTACCATTTTAATTTGTTTTAATAGTATATTGACAGTATAGTTTTCTTTCAAAAATCCACTTAATTTTCTTTACCCTATTATTAAAATGGTAATTGACAAAAACAAACTACATTGTCACCAGAAGAGCAATACAAAATGTACAAGTGATATATTAAAATCATCTTTCCAGCTTGAATTTCAATGATGCATTGGGGCAACGATTTTGTGAGAAACATCTTCACCCTTAAATAAAGATTTTCTTAATTCCTTACCTGTGTGCTAATTAGATATCACCTTGTTTTCGCATTAAACAGACTTCCACATGAGAAAGCAGCAAGGATGCAGTGGCGTTAATGTTTCCTGGTGTCAACTTGTATTATTTCAGTAGACATTGAAATGAGGATGCATCTTGCTGCCTTTCCAATGAAGCAAGTTTAATTTAGTAATAGGTGAAAAACCATCCCTACAAAGGTGTTAATCAGAGACTTGGCTTTGTGGACACTTTTCAGAGAACAAATTTGTTAGCATAAAAATAAAGCCAGAAAATGAAGAGCTGTTTAATCACTCAATTGGATTTTTTTGCCAGCATTTTTATTTTTCTCTGCAACCCACTGCTAAATTGTGCTTCCTAGCTGTTTTTATAAAATCACTGAATCAAATCTAACTCTGATTACATCAGAGAAGGCCAGGTACCCTACACTATAACAGGGGGTTTGAAATTTTGACTTGTCTATGTAAAGATCACCAAAATCTGATAACAAGGTCAATTAGGTCCCTGGGTGGGATTGAACCACCAACCTTTTGGTTAATAGCCGTACATACTTACTGATTGTGCCACAGAGACACTTTGCTAAAGTCTATACTGACAAAGGCTAATAAGCATTCATCTAAAACGTTTCCTAGAAAAACTTTAAAAAGTCAATAATCTGGAGAGTTTTTGTAAGATTTTTCTTCCATCAACCAACGAAGAAACACATTGGTACTTTCCCATGATGAGTAAGTGCTTCAGGATCTCTTGCACTTACATGTGCAGCAGAGTACTGCAATGGAAGCATGCTGGACCCATAAACCAGAAGTAGGCAGATTGAAACTATCCTTTGCTATATGCATTTTTTTTGTTAATTTAAGTAATCAAAACTGGGATTGATATTTTTGCTCTTTTATTTTTAAAGTACAATAACTTTTACCATTTTAATTTGTTTTAATAGTATATTGACAGTATAGTTTTCTTTCAAAAATCCACTTAATTTTCTTTACCCTTTTATTAAAATGGTAATTGACAAAAACAAACTACATTGTCACCAGAAGAGCAATACAAAATGTACAAGTGATATATTAAAATCATCTTTCCAGCTTGAATTTCAATGATGCATTGGGGCAACGATTTTGTGAGAAACATCTTCACCCTTAAATAAAGATTTTCTTAATTCCTTACCTGTGTGCTAATTAGATATCACCTTGTTTTCACATTAAACAGACTTCCACATGAGAAAGCAGCAAGGATGCAGTGGCGTTAATGTTTCCTGGTGTCAACCTGTATTATTTCAGTAGACATTGAAATGAGGATGCATCTTGCTGCCTTTCCAATGAAGCAAGTTTAATTTAGTAATAGGTGAAAAACCATCCTTACAAAGGTGTTAATCAGAGACTTGGCTTTGTGGACACTTTTCAGAGAACAAATTTGTTAGCATAAAAATAAAGCAAGAAAATAAAGAGCTGTTTAATCACTCAATTGGATTTTTCTGCCAGCATATTTTTTTTCTCTGCAACCCACTGCTAAATTGTGCTTCCTAGCTGTTTTTATAAAATCACTGAATCAAATCTAACTCTGATTACATCAGAGAAGGCCAGGTACCCAACACCATAACAGGGGGTTTGAAATTTTGACTTGTCTACTTAAAGATCACCAAAATCTGATAACAAGGTCAATTAGGTCCCTGGGTGGGATTGACCCACCAACCTTTTGGTTAATAGCCGTACATACTAACTGATTGCGCCACAGAGACACTTTGCAAAATTCCATACTGACAAAGGCTTTTAAGCATTCATCTAAAACGTTTCCTAGCAAAACTTTAAAAAGTCAATAATCTGGAGAGTTTTTGTAAGATGTTTCTTCCATCAACCAACGAAGAAACACATTGGTACTTTCCCATGATGAGTGAGTGCTTCAGGATCTCTTGCACTTACATGTGCAGCAGAGTACTGCAATGGAAGCATGCTGGGCCCATAACCCAGAGGTAGGCAGATTGAAACTATCCTCTGCTATATGCTTTTTTTTTTTTGTTAATTAAAGTAATCCAAAACTGGGATTGATATTTTGTCTCTTTTATTTTTACTTAAAGTACAATAACTTTTACCATTTTAATTTGTTTTAATAGTATATTGACAGTATTGTTTTCTTTCAAAAATCCACTTCATTTTCTTTACCCTATTATTAAAATGGTAATTGACAAAAACAAACTACATTGTCACCAGAAGAGCAATACAAAATGTACAAGTGATATATTAAATTCATCTTTCCAGCTTGAATTTCAATGATGCATTGGGTCAACAATTTTGTGAGAAACATCTTCACCCTTAAATAAAGATTTTCTTAATTCCTTACCTGTGTGCTAATTAGATATCACCTTGTTTTCACATTAAACAGACTTCCACATGAGAAAGCAGCAAGGATGCAGTGGCGTTAATGTTTCCTGGTGTCAACTTGTATTATTTCAGTAGACATTGAAATGAGGATGCATCTTGCTGCCTTTCCAATGAAGCAAGTTTAATTTAGTAATAGGTGAAAAACCATCCTTACAAAGGTGTTAATCAGAGACTTGGCTTTGTGGACACTTTTCAGAGAACAAATTTGTTAGCATAAAAATAAAGCCAGAAAATGAAGAGCTGTTTAATCACTCAATTGGATTTTTCTGCCAGCATATTTTTTTTCTCTGCAACCCACTGCTAAATTGTGCTTCCTAGCTGTTTTTTATAAAATCACTGAATCAAATCTAACTCTGATTACATCAGAGAAGGCCAGGTACCCTACACAATAAGAGGGGGTTTGAAATTTTGACTTGTCTACTTAAATATCACCAAAATCTGATCACAAGGTCAATTACGTCCCTGGGTGGGATTGAACCACCAACCTTTTGGTTAATAGTCGAGCACACTAACCGATTGCGCCACAGAGACACTTTGCAAAATGTACATACTGACAAAGGCTAATAAGCATACATCTAGAACGTTTCCTAGAAAAACATTAAAAAATCAATAATCTGGAGAGTTTTTGTAAGATGTTTCTTCCATCAACCAACGAATAAACACATTGGTACTTTCCCATGATGAGTGAGTGCTTCAGGATCTCTTGCACTTACATGTGCAGCAGAGTACTGCAATGGAAGCATGCTGGACCCATAACCCAGAGGTAGGCAGATTGAAACTATCCTTTGCTATATGCATTTTTTTTGTTAATTTAAGTAATCAAAACTGGGATTGATATTTTTGCTCTTTTATTTTTACTTAAAGTACAATAACTTTTACCATTTTAATTTGTTTTAATAGTTTATTGACAGTATAGTTTTCTTTCAAAAATCCACTTAATTTTCTTTACCCTATTATTAAAATGGTAATTGACAAAAACAAACTACATTGTCACCAGAAGAGCAATACAAAATGTACAAGTGATATATTAAAATCATCTTTCCAGCTTGAATTTCAATGATGCATTGGGGCAACAATTTTGTGAGAAACATCTTCACCCTTAAATAAAGATTTTCGTAATTCCTTACCTGTGTGCTAATTAGATATCACCTTGTTTTCACATTAAACAGACTTCCACATGAGAAAGCAGCAAGGATGCAGTGGCGTTAATGTTTCCTGGTGTCAACCTGTATTATTTCAGTAGACATTGAAATGAGGATGCATCTTGCTGCCTTTCCAATGAAGCAAGTTTAATTTAGTAATAGGTGAAAAACCATCCCTACAAAGGTGTTAATCAGAGACTTTGCTTTGTGGACACTTTTCAGAGAACAAATTTGTTAGCATAAAAATAAAGCCAGAAAATGAAGAGCTGTTTAATCACGCAATTTGATTTTTTTGCCAGCATATTTTTTTTTCTCTGCAACCCACTGCTAAATTGTGCTTCCTAGATGTTTTTATAAAATCATTGAATCAAATCTAACTCTGATTACATCAGAGAAGGCCAGGTACCCTACACAATAACAGGGGGTATGAAATTTGACATGTCTACTTAAAGATCACCAAAATCTGATAACAAAGTCAATTACGTACCTGGGTGGGATTGAACCACCAACCTTTTGGTTAATAGCCGTACACACTAACTAATTGCGCCACAGAGACACATTGCAAAATTATATACTGACAAGGGCTAATAAGCATTCATCTAAAACGTTTCCTAGAAAAACTTTAAAAAGTCAATAATCTGGAGAGTTTTTGTAAGATGTTTCTTCCATCAACCAACGAAGAAACACATTGGTACTTTCCCATGATGAGTGAGTGCTTCAGGATCTCTTGCACTTACATGTGCAGCAGAGTACAGCAATGGAAGCATGCTGGGCCCAAAACCCAGAGGTAGGCAGATTGAAACTATCTTTTGCTATATGCTTTTTTTTTGTTAATTAAAGTAATCCAAAACTGGGATTGATATTTTGGCTCTTTTATTTTTACTTAAAGTACAATAACTTTTACCATTTTAATTTGTTTTAATAGTATATTGACAGTATTGTTTTCTTTCAAAAATCCACTTAATTTTCTTTACCCTATTATTAAAATGGTAATTGACAAAAACAAACTACATTGTCACCAGAAGAGCAATACAAAATGTACAAGTGATATATTAAAATCATCTTTCCAGCTTGAATTTCAATGATGCATTGGGGCAACGATTTTGTGAGAAACATCTTCACCCTTAAATAAAGATTTTCTTAATTCCTTACCTGTGTGCTAATTAGATATCACCTTGTTTTCACATTAAATAGACTTCCACATGAGAAAGCAGCAAGGATGCAGTGGCGTTAATGTTTCCTGGTGTCAACCTGTATTATTTCAGTAGACATTGAAATGAGGATGCATCTTGCTGCCTTTCCAATGAAGCAAGTTTAATTTAGTAATAGGTGAAAAACCATCCTTACAAAGGTGTTAATCAGAGACTTGGCTTTGTGGACACTTTTCAGAGAACAAATTTGTTAGCTTAAAAATAAAGCCAGAAAATGAAGAGCTGTTTAATCACTCAATTGGATTTTTCTGCCAGCATATTTTTTTTCTCTGTAACCCACTGCTAAATTGTGCTTCCTAGCTGTTTTTTATAAAATCACTGAATCAAATCTAACTCTGATTACATCAGAGAAGGCCAGGTAGCCTACACAATAAGAGGGGGTTTGAAATTTTGACTTGTCTACTTAAATATCACCAAAATCTGATCACAAGGTCAATTACGTCCCTGGGTGGGATTGAACCACCAACCTTTTGGTTAATAGCCTTACACACTAACCAATTGCACCACAGAGACACTTTGCAAAAAGTACATACTGACAAAGGCTAATAAGCATTCATCAAGAACGTTTCCTAGAAAAACTTTAAAAAGTCAATAATCTGGAGAGTTTTTGTAAGATGTTTCTTCCATCAACCAATGAAGAAACACATTGGTACTTTCCCATGATGAGTGAGTGCTTCAGGATCTCTTGCACTTACATGTGCAGCAGAGTACTGCAATGGAAGCATGCTGGGCCCATAACCCAGAGATAGGCAGATTGAAACTATTCTTTGCTATATGCATTTTTTTTGTTAATTAAAGTAATCCAAAACTGGGATTGATATTTTTGCTCTTTTATTTTTACTTAAAGTACAATAACTTTTACCATTTTAATTTGTTTTAATAGTATATTGACAGTATTGTTTTCTTTCAAAAATCCACTTAATTTTCTTTACCCTATTATTAAAATGGTAATTGACAAAAACAAACTACATTGTCACCAGAAGAGCAATACAAAATGTACAAGTGATATATTAAAATCATCTTTCCAGCTTGAATTTCAATGATGCATTGGGGCAACGATTTTGTGAGAAACATCTTCACCCTTAAATAAAGATTTTCTTAATTCCTTACCTGTGTGCTAATTAGATATCACCTTGTTTTCACATTAAACAGACTTCCACATGAGAAAGCAGCAAGGATGCAGTGGCGTTAATGTTTCCTGGTGTCAACCTGTATTATTTCAGTAGACATTGAAATGAGGATGCATCTTGCTGCCTTTCCAATGAAGCAAGTTTAATTTAGTAATAGGTGAAAAACCATCCCTACAAAGGTGTTAATCAGAGACTTGGCTTTGTGGACACTTTTCAGAGAACAAATTTGTTAGCATAAAAATAAACCAGAAAATGAAGAGCTGTTTAATCACTCAATTGGATTTTTTTGCCAGCATATTTTTTTTCTCTGCAACCCACTGCTAAATTGTGCTTCCTAGCTGTTTTTTTATAAAATCACTGAATCAAATCTAACTCTGATAACATCAGAGAAGGCCAGGTACCCTACACAATAAGAGGGGGTTTGAAATTTTGACTTGTCTACTTAAATATCACCAAAATCTGATCACAAGGTCAATTACGTCCCTGGGTGGGATTGAACCACCAACCTTTTGGTTAATAGCCTTACACACTAACCAATTGCGCCACAGAGACACTTTGCAAAAGTACATACTGACAAAGGCTAATAAGCATTCATCTAGAACGTTTCCTAAAAAAACTTTAAAAAGTCAATAATCTGGAGAGTTTTTGTAAGATGTTTCTTCCATCAACCAACAAAGAAGCACATTGGTACTTTCCCATGATGAGTGAGTGCTTCAGGATCTCTTGCACTTACATGTGCAGCAGAGTACTGCAATGGAAGCATGCTGGGCCCATAACCCAGAGGTAGGCAGATTGAAACTATCCTTTGCTATATGCATTTTTTTTTGTTAATTAAAGTAATCCAAAACTGGGATTGATATTTTGGCTCTTTTATTTTTACTTAAAGTACAATAACTTTTACCATTTTAATTTGTTTTGATAGTATATTGACAGTATTGTTTTCTTTTAAAAATCCACTTAATTTTCTTTACCCTATTATTAAAATGGTAATTGACAAAAACAAACTACATTGTCACCAGAAGAGCAATACAAAATGTACAAGTGATATATTAAAATCATCTTTCCAGCTTGAATTTCAATGATGCATTGGGGCAACGATTTTGTGAGAAACATCTTCACCCTTAAATAAAGATTTTCTTAATTCCTTACCAGTGTGATAATTAGATATCACCTTGTTTTCACATTAAACAGACTTCCACATGAGAAAGCAGCAAGGATGCAGTGGCGTTAATGTTTCCTGGTGTCAACCTGTATTATTTCAGTAGACATTGAAATGAGGATGCATCTTGTTGCCTTTCCAATGAAGCAAGTTTAATTTAGTAATAGGTGAAAAACCATCCCTACAAAGGTGTTAATCAGAGACTTGGCTTTGTGGACACATTTCAGAGAACAAATTTGTTAGCATAAAAATAAAGCCAGAAAATGAAGAGCTGTTTAATCACTCAATTGTATTTTTTTGCCAGCATATTTTTTTATCTGCAACCCACTGCTAAATTGTGCTTCCTAGCTGTTTTTTTTATAAAATCACTGAATCAAATCTAACTCTGATTACATCAGAGAAGGCCAGGTACCCTACACAATAAGAGGGGGTTTGAAATTTTGACTTGTCTACTTAAATATCACCAAAATCTGATCACAAGGTCAATTACCTTCCTGGGTGGGATTGAACCACCAACCTTTTGGTTAATAGTCTTACACACTAACCAATTGCACCACAGAGACACTTTGCAAAAGTACATACTGACAAAGGCTAATAAGCATTCATCTAGAACGTTTCCTAGAAAAACTTTAAAAAGTCAATAATCTGGAGAGTTTTTGTAAGATGTTTCTTCCATCAACCAACGAAGAAACACATTGGTACTTTCCCATTATGAGTGAGTGCTTCAGGATCTCTTGCACTTACATGTGCAGCAGAGTACTGCAATGGAAGCATGCTGGGCCCATAACCCAGAGGTAGGCAGATTGAAACTATCCTTTGCTATATGCATTTTTTTTTGTTAATTAAAGTAATCCAAAACTGGGATTGATATTTTTGCTCTTTTATTTTTACTTAAAGTACAATAACTTTTACCATTTTAATTTGTTTTAATAGTATATTGACAGTATTGTTTTCTTTCAAAAATCCACTTAATTTTCTTTACCCTATTATTAAAATGGTAATTGACAAAAACAAACTACATTGTCACCAGAAGAGCAATACAAAATGTACAAGTGATATATTAAAATCATCTTTCCAGCTTGAATTTCAATGATGCATTGGGGCAACGATTTTGTGAGAAACATCTTCACCCTTAAATAAAGATTTTCTTAATTCCTTACCTGTGTGATAATTAGATATCACCTTGTTTTCGCATTAAACAGACTTCCACATGAGAAAGCAGCAAGGATGCAGTGGCGTTAATGTTTCCTGGTGTCAACCTGTATTATTTCAGTAGACATTGAAATGAGGATGCATCTTGCTGCCTTTCCAATGAAGCAAGTTTAATTTAGTAATAGGTGAAAAACCATCCCTACAAAGGTGTTAATCAGAGACTTGGCTTTGTGGACACTTTTCAGAGAACAAATTTGTTAGCATAAAAATAAAGCCAGAAAATGAAGAGCTGTTTAATCACTCAATTGGATTTTTTTGCCAGCATATTTCTTTTTCTCTGCAACCCACTGCTAAATTGTGCTTCCTAGCTGTTTTAATAAAATCACTGAATCAAATCTAACTCTGATTACATCAGAGAAGGCCAGGTACCCTACACCATAACAGGGGGTTTGAAATTTTGACTTGTCTACTTAAAGATCACCAAAATCTGATCACAAGGTCAATTACGTCCCTGGGTGTGATTGAACCACCAACCTTTTGGTTAGTAGCCGTACACACTAACTGATTGCGCCACAGAGACACTTTGCAGAAGTAAATACTGACAAAGGCTAATAAGCATTCATCTAGAACGTTTCCTAGAAAAACTTTAAAAAGTCAATAATCTGGAGAGTTTTTGTAAGATGTTTCTTCCATCAACCAACGAAGAAACACATTGGTACTTTCCCATGATGAGTGAGTGCTTCAGGATCTCTTGCACTTACATGTGCAGCAGAGTACAGCAATGGAAGCATGCTGGGCCCATAACCCAGAGGTAGGCAGATTGAAACTATCCTTTGCTATATGCTTTTTTTTTGTTAATTAAAGTAATCCAAAACTGGGATTGATATTTTGGCTCTTTTATTTTTACTTAAAGTACAATAACTTTTACCATTTTAATTTGTTTTAATAGTATATTGACAGTATTGTTTTCTTTCAAAAATCCACTTAATTTTCTTTACCCTATTATTAAAATGGTAATTGACAAAAACAAACTACATTGTCACCAGAAGAGCAATACAAAATGTACAAGTGATATATTAAAATCATCTTTCCAGCTTGAATTTCAATGATGCATTGGGGCAACGATTTTGTGAGAAACATCTTCACCCTTAAATAAAGATTTTCTTAATTCCTTACCTGTGTGATAATTAGATATCACCTTGTTTTCGCATTAAACAGACTTCCACATGAGAAAGCAGCAAGGATGCAGTGGCGTTAATGTTTCCTGGTGTCAACTTGTATTATTTCAGTAGACATTGAAATGAGGATGCATCTTGCTGCCTTTCCAATGAAGCAAGTTTAATTTAGTAATAGGTGAAAAACCATCCTTACAAAGGTGTTAATCAGAGACTTTGCTTTGTGGACACTTTTCAGAGAACAAATTTGTTAGCATAAAAATAAAGCCAGAAAATGAAGAGCTGTTTAATCACTCAATTGGATTTTTCTGCCAGCATATTTTTTTTCTCTGCAAACCACTGCTAAATTGTGCTTCCTAGCTGTTTTTATAAAATCAATGAATCAAATCTAACTCTGATTACATCAGAGAAGGCCAGGTACCCTACACCATAAGAGGGGGTTTGAAATTTTGACTTGTCTACTTAAAGATCACCAAAATCTGATAACAAGATCAATTACATCCCTGGGTGGGATTGAACCACCAACCTTTTAGTTAATAGCCGTACACACTAACTGATTGCGCCACAGAGACACTTTGCGAAAGGGCATACTGACAAAGGCTAATAAGCATTCATCTAAAACGTTTCCTAGAAAAACTTTAAAAAGTCAATAATCTGGAGAGTTTTTGTAAGATGTTTCTACCATCAACCAACGAAGAAACACATTGGTACTTTCCCATGATGAGTGAGTGCTTCAGGATCTCTTGCACTTACATGTGCAGCAGAGTACAGCAATGGAAGCATGCTGGGCTCATAACCCAGAGGTAGGCAGATTGAAACTATCCTCTGCTGTATGCTTTTTTTTTTTTATTAAAGTAATCCAAAACTGGGATTGATATTTTGGCTCTTTTATTTTTACTTAAAGTACAATAACTTTTACCATTTTAATTTGTTTTAATAGTATATTGACAGTATTGTTTTCTTTCAAAAATCCACTTAATTTTCTTTACCCTATTATTAAAATGGTAATTGACAAAAACAAACTACATTGTCACCAGAAGAGCAATACAAAATGTACAAGTGATATATTAAAATCATCTTTCCAGCTTGAATTTCAATGATGCATTGGGGCAACGATTTTGTGAGAAACATCTTCACCCTTAAATAAAGATTTTCTTAATTCCTTACCTGTGTGCTAATTAGATATCACCTTGTTTTCGCATTAAACAGACTTCCACATGAGAAAGCAGCAAGGATGCAGTGGCGTTAATGTTTCCTGGTGTCAACTTGTATTATTTCAGTAGACATTGAAATGAGGATGCATCTTGCTGCCTTTCCAATGAAGCAAGTTTAATTTAGTAATAGGTGAAAAACCATCCCTACACAGGTGTTAATCAGAGACTTGGCTTTGTGGACACTTTTCAGAGAACAAATTTGTTAGCATAAAAATAAAGCCAGAAAATGAAGAGCTGTTTAATCACTCAATTGGATTTTTTTTTGCCAGCATATTTTTTTTCTCTGCAACCCACTGCTAAATTGTGCTTCCTAGCTGTTTTTTATAAAATCACTGAATCAAATCTAACTCTGATTACATCAGAGAAGGCCAGGTACCCTACACAATAAGAGGGGGTTTGAAATTTTGACTTGTCTACTTAAATATCACCAAAATCTGATCACAAGGTCAATTACGTTCCTGGGTGGGATTGAACCACCAACCTTTTGGTTAATAGCCTTTCACACTAACCAATTGCACCACAGAGAAAAAGTACATACTGACAAAGGCTAATAAGCATTCATCAAGAACGTTTCCTAGAAAAACTTTAAAAAGTCAATAATCTGGAGAGTTTTTGTAAGATGTTTCTTCCATCAACCAATGAAGAAACACATTGGTACTTTCCCATGATGAGTGAGTGCTTCAGGATCTCTTGCACTTACATGTGCAGCAGAGTACTGCAATGGAAGCATGCTGGGCCCATAACCCAGAGGTAGGCAGATTGAAACTATCCTTTGCTATATGCTTTTTTTTTGTTAATTAAAGTAATCCAAAACTGGGATTGATATTTTGGCTCTTTTATTTTTACTTAAAGTACAATAACTTTTACCATTTTAATTTGTTTTAATAGTATATTGACAGTATTGTTTTCTTTCAAAAATCCACTTAATTTTCTTTACCCTATTATTAAAATGGTAATTGACAAAAACAAACTACATTGTCACCAGAAGAGCAATACAAAATGTACAAGTGATATATTAAAATCATCTTTCCAGCTTGAATTTCAATGATGCATTGGGGCAACGATTTTGTGAGAAACATCTTCACCCTTAAATAAAGATTTTCTTAATTCCTTACCTGTGTGATAATTAGATATCACCTTGTTTTCGCATTAAACAGACTTCCACATGAGAAAGCAGCAAGGATGCAGTGGCGTTAATGTTTCCTGGTGTCAACTTGTATTATTTCAGTAGACATTGAAATGAGGATGCATCTTGCTGCCTTTCCAATGAAGCAAGTTTAATTTAGTAATAGGTGAAAAACCATCCTTACAAAGGTGTTAATCAGAGACTTTGCTTTGTGGACACTTTTCAGAGAACAAATTTGTTAGCATAAAAATAAAGCCAGAAAATGAAGAGCTGTTTAATCACTCAATTGGATTTTTCTGCCAGCATATTTTTTTTATCTGCAAACCACTGCTAAATTGTGCTTCCTAGCTGTTTTTATAAAATCAATGAATCAAATCTAACTCTGATTACATCAGAGAAGGCCAGGTACCCTACACCATAAGAGGGGGTTTGAAATTTTGACTTGTCTACTTAAAGATCACCAAAATCTGATAACAAGATCAATTACATCCCTGGGTGGGATTGAACCACCAACCTTTTAGTTAACAGCCGTACACACTAACTGATTGCGCCACAGAGACACTTTGCGAAAGGGCATACTGACAAAGGCTAATAAGCATTCATCTAAAACGTTTCCTAGAAAAACTTTAAAAAGTCAATAATCTGGAGAGTTTTTGTAAGATGTTTCTACCATCAACCAACGAAGAAACACATTGGTACTTTCCCATGATGAGTGAGTGCTTCAGGATCTCTTGCACTTACATGTGCAGCAGAGTACAGCAATGGAAGCATGCTGGGCTCATAACCCAGAGGTAGGCAGATTGAAACTATCCTCTGCTGTATGCTTTTTTTTTATTTATTAAAGTAATCCAAAACTGGGATTGATATTTTGGCTCTTTTATTTTTACTTAAAGTACAATAACTTTTACCATTTTAATTTGTTTTAATAGTATATTGACAGTATTGTTTTCTTTCAAAAATCCACTTAATTTTCTTTACCCTATTATTAAAATGGTAATTGACAAAAACAAACTACATTGTCACCAGAAGAGCAATACAAAATGTACAAGTGATATATTAAAATCATCTTTCCAGCTTGAATTTCAATGATGCATTGGGGCAACGATTTTGTGAGAAACATCTTCACCCTTAAATAAAGATTTTCTTAATTCCTTACCTGTGTGCTAATTAGATATCACCTTGTTTTCGCATTAAACAGACTTCCACATGAGAAAGCAGCAAGGATGCAGTGGCGTTAATGTTTCCTGGTGTCAACTTGTATTATTTCAGTAGACATTGAAATGAGGATGCATCTTGCTGCCTTTCCAATGAAGCAAGTTTAATTTAGTAATAGGTGAAAAACCATCCCTACAAAGGTGTTAATCAGAGACTTGGCTTTGTGGACACTTTTCAGAGAACAAATTTGTTAGCATAAAAATAAAGCCAGAAAATGAAGAGCTGTTTAATCACTCAATTGGATTTTTTTTTGCCAGCATATTTTTTTTCTCTGCAACCCACTGCTAAATTGTGCTTCCTAGCTGTTTTTTATAAAATCACTGAATCAAATCTAACTCTGATTACATCAGAGAAGGCCAGGTACCCTACACAATAAGAGGGGGTTTGAAATTTTGACTTGTCTACTTAAATATCACCAAAATCTGATCACAAGGTCAATTACGTTCCTGGGTGGGATTGAACCACCAACCTTTTGGTTAATAGCCTTACACACTAACCAATTGCACCACAGAGAAAAAGTACATACTGACAAAGGCTAATAAGCATTCATCAAGAACGTTTCCTAGAAAAACTTTAAAAAGTCAATAATCTGGAGAGTTTTTGTAAGATGTTTCTTCCATCAACCAATGAAGAAACACATTGGTACTTTCCCATGATGAGTGAGTGCTTCAGGATCTCTTGCACTTACATGTGCAGCAGAGTACTGCAATGGAAGCATGCTGGGCCCATAACCCAGAGGTAGGCAGATTGAAACTATCCTTTGCTATATGCATTTTTTTTTTGTTAATTAAAGTAATCCAAAACTGGGATTGATATTTTGGCTCTTTTATTTTTACTTAAAGTACAATAACTTTTACCATTTTAATTTGTTTTGATAGTATATTGACAGTATTGTTTTCTTTCAAAAATCCACTTAATTTTCTTTACCCTATTATTAAAATGGTAATTGACAAAAACAAACTACATTGTCACCAGAAGAGCAATACAAAATGTACAAGTGATATATTAAAATCATCTTTCCAGCTTGAATTTCAATGATGCATTGGGGCAACGATTTTGTGAGAAACATCTTCACCCTTAAATAAAGATTTTCTTAATTCCTTACCAGTGTGATAATTAGATATCACCTTGTTTTCACATTAAACAGACTTCCACATGAGAAAGCAGCAAGGATGCAGTGGCGTTAATGTTTCCTGGTGTCAACCTGTATTATTTCAGTAGACATTGAAATGAGGATGCATCTTGTTGCCTTTCCAATGAAGCAAGTTTAATTTAGTAATAGGTGAAAAACCATCCCTACAAAGGTGTTAATCAGAGACTTGGCTTTGTGGACACATTTCAGAGAACAAATTTGTTAGCATAAAAATAAAGCCAGAAAATGAAGAGCTGTTTAATCACTCAATTGTATTTTTTTGCCAGCATATTTTTTTTATCTGCAACCCACTGCTAAATTGTGCTTCCTAGCTGTTTTTTATAAAATCACTGAATCAAATCTAACTCTGATTACATCAGAGAAGGCCAGGTACCCTACACAATAAGAGGGGGTTTGAAATTTTGACTTGTCTACTTAAATATCACCAAAATCTGATCACAAGGTCAATTACATTCCTGGGTGGGATTGAACCACCAACCTTTTGGTTAACAGCCTTACACACTAACCAATTGCACCACAGAGACACTTTGCAAAAGTACATACTGACAAAGGCTAATAAGCATTCATCTAGAACGTTTCCTAGAAAAACTTTAAAAAGTCAATAATCTGGAGAGTTTTTGTAAGATGTTTCTTCCATCAACCAACGAAGAAACACATTGGTACTTTCCCATGATGAGTGAGTGCTTCAGGATCTCTTGCACTTACATGTGCAGCAGAGTACTGCAATGGAAGCATGCTGGGCCCATAACCCAGAGGTAGGCAGATTGAAACTATCCTTTGCTATATGCATTTTTTTTTGTTAATTAAAGTAATCCAAAACTGGGATTGATATTTTTGCTCTTTTATTTTTACTTAAAGTACAATAACTTTTACCATTTTAATTTGTTTTAATAGTATATTGACAGTATTGTTTTCTTTCAAAAATCCACTAAATTTTCTTTACCCTATTATTAAAATGGTAATTGACAAAAACAAACTACATTGTCACCAGAAGAGCAATACAAAATGTACAAGTGATATATTAAAATCATCTTTCCAGCTTGAATTTCAATGATGCATTGGGGCAACGATTTTGTGAGAAACATCTTCACCCTTAAATAAAGATTTTCTTAATTCCTTACCTGTGTGCTAATTAGATATCACCTTGTTTTCACATTAAACAGACTTCCACATGAGAAAGCAGCAAGGATGCAGTGGCGTTAATGTTTCCTGGTGTCAACCTGTATTATTTCAGTAGACATTGAAATGAGGATGCATCTTGCTGCCTTTCCAATGAAGCAAGTTTAATTTAGTAATAGGTGAAAAACCATCCCTACAAAGGTGTTAATCAGAGACTTGGCTTTGTGGACACTTTTCAGAGAACAAATTTGTTAGCATAAAAATAAAGCCAGAAAATGAAGAGCTGTTTAATCACTCAATTGGATTTTTTTGCCAGCATATTTCTTTTTCTCTGCAACCCACTGATAAATTGTGCTTCCTAGCTGTTTTTATAAAATCACTGAATCAAATCTAACTCTGATTACATCAGAGAAGGCTAGGTACCCTACACAATAAGAGGGGGTTTGAAATTTTGACTTGTCTACTTAAATATCACCAAAATCTGATCACAAGGTCAATTACGTCCCTGGGTAGGATTTAACCACCAACCTTTTGGTTAATAGCCGTACACACTAACCAATTGCGCCACAGAGACACTTTGCAAAAAGTTCATACTGACAAAGGCTAATAAGCATTCATCTAGAACGTTTCCTAGAAAAACTTTAAAAAGTCAATAATCTGGAGAGTTTTTGTAAGATGTTTCTTCCATCAACCAACGAAGAAACACATTGGTACTTTCCCATGATGAGTGAGTGCTTCAGGATCTCTTGCACTTACATGTGCAGCAGAGTACTGCAATGGAAGCATGCTGGGCCGATAACCCAGAGGTAGGCAGATTGAAACTACCCTCTGCTATATGCATTTTTTTTTAATTAAAGTAATCCAAAATTGGGATTGATATTTTAGCTCTTTTATTTTTACTTAAAGTACAATAAC
Source organism: Pseudophryne corroboree (assembly GCF_028390025.1). Lineage (NCBI taxonomy): Eukaryota > Metazoa > Chordata > Amphibia > Anura > Myobatrachidae > Pseudophryne > Pseudophryne corroboree. The sequence goes on from NW_026970108.1 coordinate 417,172, forward strand.
TTTTACCATTTTAATTTGTTTAATAGTATATTGACAGTATTGTTTTCTTTCAAAAATCCACTTAATTTTCTTTACCCTATTATTAAAATGGTAATTGACAAAAACAAACTACATTGTCACCAGAAGAGCAATACAAAATGTACAAGTGATATATTAAAATCATCTTTCCAGCTTGAATTTCAATGATGCATTGGGGCAACGATTTTGTGAGAAACATCTTCACCCTTAAATAAAGATTTTCTTAATTCCTTACCTGTATGCTAATTAGATATCACCTTGTTTTCACATTAAACAGACTTCCACATGAGAAAGCAGCAAGGATGCAGTGGCGTTAATGTTTCCTGGTGTCAACCTGTATTATTTCAGTAGATATTGAAATGACGATGCATCTTGCTGCCTTTCCAATGAAGCAAGTTTAATTTAGTAATAGGTGAAAAACCATCCCTACAAAGGTGTTAATCAGATACTTGGCTTTGTGGACACTTTTCAGAGAACAAATTTGTTAGCATAAAAATAAAGCCAGAAAATGAAGAGCTGTTTAATCACTCAATTGGATTTTTTTGCCAGCATATTTCTTTTTCTCTGCAACCCACTGCTAAATTGTGCTTCCTAGCTGTTTTTTTTTATAAAATCACTTAATCAAATCTAACTCTGATTACATCAGAGAAGGCCAGGTACCCTACACCACAAGAGGGGGTTTGAAATTTTGACTTGTCTACTTAAAGATCACCAAAATCTGATAACAAGGTAAATTACGTCCCTGGGTGGGATTGAACCACCAACCTTTTGGATAATAACCGAACACTCTAACTGATTGCGCCACAGTGACACTTTGCAAACGTATATTCTGACAAACGCTAATAAGCATTCATCTAGAACGTTTCCTAGAAAAACTTTAAAAAGTCAATAATCTGGAGAGTTTTTGTTAGATGTTTCTTCCATCAATCAACGAAGAACATTCAAGCTGATTTCTTGCAGCAGCTGGGCACTGTAACAGCTCCAGAGCTGCTCTGTAAGGCAACTAAAAGGGTGTGGGCCCTGCAGCACTACCTGTAGTTCGCATTGTGCGTTGGAAGGCACAAAGTAAGCAGACGGGAGAAGTCAGGATAGTGCGCAAGGGCATAGAAAGGAGCGGCTCAAGAAAAGAGAAGTGGAAACAGACAGCAAACTAGGCTGGAGAGAGACCTGAGACAAAGAGATCTGAATTATACGAGAGCCGACCAGGGGAAACACAAATTATGCAGTCGAGTTTCCCACATTTGGGGAAATCGCTGGAGCAGCACACACAGAGTGCAATGGGTGAGCCTTGCCCTGGGAGAAGCACCTTCATGATCATAGTATCTCACCTGGCAGGTAAGTAGGAGTTGGGCAAGAGCTGAGGAGGGTCGCTGCTCGGGCACCCCCCTGTCAAGTGAAGGAGATCCAACTGAGGCAGCACAAGAGAACTCTCGAAAGAAGAACAAGGCTAGAGGAAGATCTGAGACACAGAAATCTGGCTTTTACCAGAGCTGACCAGAGGAAAGCACAAACACAGTCCCCCACTACCACAAATAATGCAGTCGAGTTTCCCACATTTGGGGAAATCACAGGGGTCAGCATACCCAGAATGCAATGAATGAACCTCACCCTGGGAGACCAATCTTCATGACCATGGTATCTCCTATGCAAAATAAGTATGATTTGGGATAGGGCTGGGGAGGGCCGCTGCTCAGGCACATCTCTGTCAAGTAAAGGAGATTCAACTGAGGCAGCACAAGGGAACTCTCATCTGGGGACAACAACTGCAGGGAGAACACATATTTTCAGATGAACATGGGAGGGCAGAAGGCTGCCTAATACTGAAGCACCCCCAAACAACAAACCAAATGCAACAACTAGTACAAGCATTCCTGGGGGAAGGCCTGCAGCAGATGGATTTGCATATGGTGATGTCATCCAAGCAGTGGGTCAAAGTTGGCTTCAACCCTCGTCTGCATATGAAAAGAGAAAAGGGGCGTGCAGGGCATCTCGGCCTTTTGCGGCGCTTGGATGACCCCTAGTTCGCATTAAACACCTCCACCCTACTTCGGTGTGGGGCTCATGTTGGCTATGCCCCAGCCCATGAAGCATTCAAGCTGATTACTTGCAGCAGCTGGGCACTGTAATAGCTACAGAGCTGCTCTGTAAGGCAAGTAAAAGGGTGTGGGCCCTGCAGCACTACCTGTAGTTCGCATTGTGCATTGGAAGGCACAAAGTAAGCAGATGGGAGAAGTCAAGATAATGCGCAAGGGCATAGAAGGGAGCGGCTCAAGAAAAGAGAAGTTGAAACAGACAGCAAACTAGGCTGGAGAGAGACCTGAGACAAACAGATCTGAATTATACGAGAGCTGACCAGGGGAAACACAAATTATGCAGTCAAGTTTCCCACATTTGGGGAAATCGCAGGAGCAGCACACCCAGAGTGCAATGGGTGAGCCTTGCCCTGGGAGAAGCACCTTCATGATCATAGTATCTCACTTGGCAGGTAAGTAGGAGTTGGGCTTGAGCTGGGGAGGGTTGATGCTAGGGCACCCCCCTGTCAAGTGAAGGAGATCCAACTGAGGCAGCACAAGGGAACTCTCGAAAGAAGAACAAGGCTAGAGGAAGATCTGAGACAAATAAATCTGACTTTTACCAGAGCTGACCAGAGGAAAGCACAAACACAGTCCCCCACTACCACAAATAATGCAGTCGAGTTTCCCACATTTGGGGAAATCATAGGAGTCAGCATACCCAGAATGCAATGAATGAACCTCACCCTGGGAGAACAATCTTCATGACCATGGTATCTCCTATGCAAAATAAGTATGATTTGGGATAGAGCTGGGGAGGGCCGCTGCTCAGGCACATCTCTGTCAAGTAAAGGAGATTCAACTGAGGCAGCACAAGGGAACTCTCATCTGGGGACAACAACTGCTGGGAGAACACATATTTTCAGATGAACATGGGAGGGCAGAAGGCTGCCTAATACTGAAGCACCCCCAAACAACAAACCAAATGCAACAACTAGTACAAGCATTCCTGGGGGAAGGCCTACAGCAGATGGATTTGCATATGGTGATGTCATCCAAGCAGTGGGTCAAAGTTGGCTTCAACCCTCGTCTGCATATGAAAAGAAAAAAGGGATGTGCAGGGCATGGCGTCCTTTTGTGGCGCTTGGATGACCCCTAATTCACATTAAACATCTCCACCCTCCTTCGGTGTGGGGCTCATGTTGGCTATGCCCCAGCCCCTGAAGCATTCAAGATGATTTCTTGCAGCAGCTGGGCACTGTAACAGCTCCAGAGCTGTTCTGTAAAGCATGTAAAAGGGTGTGGGCCCTGCAGCACTACCTGTAGTATGCATTGTGCGTTGGAAGGCACAAAGTAAGCAGACGGGAGAGGTCAGGATAGTGCGCAAGGGCATAGAAGGGAGCGGCTCAAGAAAAGAGAAGTGGAAACAGACAGCAAACTAGGCTGGAGAAAGACCTGAGACAAAGAGATCTGAATTATACGAGAGCCGACCAGGGGAAACACAAATTATGCAGTCAAGTTTCCCACATTTGGGGAAATCGCAGGAGCGGCACACCCAGAGTGCAATGGGTGAGCCTTGCCCTGGGAGAAGCACCTTCCTGATCATAGTATCTCACCTGGCAGGTAAGTAGGAGTTGGGCTAGAGCTGGGGAGGGTCGCTGCTCGGGCACCCCCCTGTCAAGTGAAGGAGATCCAACTGAGGCAGCACAAGGGAACTCTCGAAAGAAGAACAAGGCTAGAGGAAGATCTGAGACAAAGAAATCTGACTTTTACCAGAGCTGAGCAGAGGAAAGCACAAACACAGTCCCCCACTACCACAAATAATGCAGTCGAGTTTCCCACATTTGGGGAAATCACAGGGGTCAGCATACCCAGAATGCAATGAATGAACCTCACCCTGGGAGAACAATCTTCATGACCATGGTATCTACTATGCAAAATAAGTATGATTTGGGATAGGGCTGGGGAGGGCCGCTGCTCAGGCACATCTCTGTCAAGTAAAGGAGATTCAACTGAGGCAGCACAAGGGAACTCTCATCTGGGGACAACAACTGCAGGGAGAACACATATTTTCAGATGAACATGGGAGGGCAGAAGGCTGCCTAATACTGAAGCACCCCCAAACAACAAACCAAATGCAACAACTAGTGCAAGCATTCCTGGGGGAAGGCCTGCAGCAGATTGATTTGCATATGGTAATGCCATCCAAGCAGTGGGTCAAAGTTGGCTTCAACCCTCGTCTGCATATGAAAAGAGAAAAGGGGCGTGCAGGGCATGGCGGCCTTTTGCGGCGCTTGGGTGACCCTTAGTTCGCATTAAACACCCCCACCCTCCTTCGGTGTGGGGCTCATGTTGGCAATGCCCCAGCCCCTGAAGCATTCAAGCTGATTTCTTGCAGCAGCTGGGCACTGTAACAGCTCCAGAGCTGCTCTGTGAGGCAAGTAAAAGGGTGTGGGCCCTGCAGCACTACCTGTAGTTTGCATTGTGTGTTGGAAGGCACAAAGTAAGCAGACGGGAGAAGTCAGGATAGTGCGCAAGGGCATAGAAGGGAGCGGCTCAAGAAAAGAGAAGTGGAAACAGACAGCAAACTAGGCTGGAGAGAGACCTGAGACAAAGAGATCTGAATTATACGAGAGCCGACCAGGGGAAACACAAATTATGCAGTCAAGTTTCCCACATTTGGGGAAATCACAGGGGCAGCACACCCAGAGTGCAATGGGTGAGCCTTGCCCAGGGAGAAGCACCTACATGATCATAGTATCTCACCTGGCAGGTAAGTAGGAGTTGGGCTAGAGCTGCGAAGGGTCGCTGCTCGGGTACCCCCCTGTCAAGTGAAGGAGATCCAACTGAGGCAGCACAAGGGAACTCTCGAAAGAGGAACAAGGCTAGAGGAAGATCTGAGACAAAGAAATCTGATTTTTACCAGAGTTGACCAGAAGAAAGCACAAACACAGTCCCCCACTACCACAAATAATGCAGTTGAGTTTCCCACATTTGGGGAAATCACAGGGGTCAGCATACCCAGAATGCAATGAATGAACCTCACCCTGGGAGAACAATCTTCATGACCATGGTATCTCCTATGCAAAATAAGTATGATTTGGGATAGGGCTGGGGAGGGCCGCTGCTCAGGCACATCTCTGTCAAGTAAAGGAGATTCAACTGAGGCAGCACAAGGGAACTCTCATCTGGGGACAACAACTGCAGGGAGAACACATATTTTCAGATGAACATGGGAGGGCAGAAGGCTGCCTAATACTGAAGCACCCCCAAACAACAAACCAAATGCAACAACTAGTGCAAGCATTCCTGGGGGAAGGCCTGCAGCAGATGGTTTTGCATATGGTGATGTCATCCAAGCAGTGGGTCAAAGTTGGCTTCAACCCTCGTCTGCATATGAAAAGAAAAAAGGGATGTGCAGGGCATGGCGTCCTTTTGTGGCGCTTGGATGACCCCTAATTCGCATTAAACATCTCCACCCTCCTTCGGTGTGGGGCTCATGTTGGCTATGCCCCAGCCCCTGAAGCATTCAAGATGATTTCTTGCAGCAGCTGGGCACTGTAACAGCTCCAGAGCTGCTCTGTAAAGCATGTAAAAGGGTGTGGGCCCTGCAGCACTACCTGTAGTATGCATTGTGCGTTGGAAGGCACAAAGTAAGCAGACGGGAGAGGTCAGGATAGTGCGCAAGGGCATAGAAGGGAGCGGCTCAAGAAAAGAGAAGTGGAAACAGACAGCAAACTAGGCTGGAGAAAGACCTGAGACAAAGAGATCTGAATTATATGAGAGCCGACCAGAGGAAACACAAATTATGCCGTCAAGTGTCCCACATTTGGGGAAATCGCAGGAGCAGCACACCCAGAGTGCAATGGGTGAGCCTTGCCCTGGGAGAAGCACCTTCCTGATCATAGTATCTCACCTGGCAGGTAAATAGGAGTTGGGCTAGAGCTGGGGAGGGTCGCTGCTCGTGCACCCCCCTGTCAAGTGAAGGAGATCCAACTGAGGCAGCACAAGGGAACTCTCGAAAGAAGAACAAGGCTAGAGGAAGATCTGAGACAAAGAAATCTGACTTTTACCAGAGCTGACCAGAGGAAAGCACAAACACAGTCCCCCACTACCACAAATAATGCAGTTGAGTTTCCCACATTTGGGGAAATCACAGGGGTCAGCATACCCAGAATGCAATGAATGAACCTCACCCTGGGAGAACAATCTTCATGACCATGGTATCTCCTATGCAAAATAAGTATGATTTGGGATAGGGCTGGGGAGGGCCGCTGCTCAGGCACATCTCTGTCAAGTAAAGGAGATTCAACTGAGGCAGCACAAGGGAACTCTCATCTGGGGACAACAACTGCAGGGAGAACACATATTTTCAGATGAACATGGGAGGGCAGAAGGCTGCCTAATACTGAAGCACCCCCAAACAACAAACCAAATGCAACAACTAGTGCAAGCATTCCTGGGGGAAGGCCTGCAGCAGATTGATTTGCATATGGTAATGCCATCCAAGCAGTGGGTCAAAGTTGGCTTCAACCCTCGTCTGCATATCAAAAAAGAGAAAAGGGGCGTGCAGGGCATGGCGGCCTTTTGCGGCGCTTGGATGACCTCTAGTTCGCATTAAACACCTCCACCCTCCTTCGGTGTGGGGCTCATGTTGGCTATGCCCCAGCCCCTGAAGCATTCAAGTTGATTTCTTGCAGCAGCTGGGCACTGTAACAGCTCCAGAGCTGCTCTGTAAGGCAAGTAAAAGGGTGTGGGCCCTGCAGCACTACCTGTAGTTTGCATTGTGCATTGGAAGGCACAAAGTAAGCAGACGGGAGAAGTCAGGATAGTGCGCAAGGGCATAGAAGGGAGCGGCTCAAGAAAAGAGAATTGGAAACAGACAGCAAACTATACTGGAGAGAGACCTGAGACAAAGAGATCTGAATTATACGAGAGCCGACCAGGGGAAACACAAATTATGCAGTCAAGTGTCCCACATTTGGGGAAATTGCAGGAGCAGCACACCCAGAGTGCAATGGGTGAGCCTTGCCCTGGGAGTAGCACCTTCATGATCATAGTATCTCACCTGGCAGGTAAGTAGGAGTTGGGCTAGAGCTGGGGAGGGTCGCTGCTCGGGCACCCCCCTGTCAAGTGAAGGAGATCCAACTGAGGCAGCACAAGGGAACTCTTGAAAGAGGAACAAGGCTAGAGGAAGATCTGAGACAAAGAAATCTGACTTTTACCAGAGCTGACCAGAGGAAAGCACAAACACAGTCCCCCACTACCACAAATAATGCAGTCGAGTTTCCCACATTTGGGGAAATCACAGGGGTCAGCATACCCAGAATGCAATGAATGAACCTCACCCTGGGAGAACAATCTTCATGACCATGGTATCTCCTATGCAAAATAAGTATGATTTGGGATAGGGCTGGTGAGGGCCGCTGCTCAGGCACATCTCTGTCAAGTAAAGGAGATTCAACTGAGGCAGCACAAGGGAACTCTCATCTGGGGACAACAACTGCAGGGAGAACACATATTTTCAGATGAACATGGGAGGGCAGAAGGCTGCCGAATACTGAAGCACCCCCAAACAACAAACCAAATGCAACAACTAGTACAAGCATTCCTGGGGGAAGGCCTGCAGCAGATGGTTTTGCATATGGTGATGTCATCCAAGCAGTGGGTCAAAGTTGGCTTCAACCCTCGTCTGCATATGAAAAGAGAAAAGGGGCGTGCAGGGCATGGCGGCCTTTTGCGGCGCTTGGATGACCCCTAGTTCGCATTAAACACCTCCACCCTACTTCGGTGTGGGGCTCATGTTGGCTATGCCCCAGCCCATGAAGCATTCAAGCTGATTACTTGCAGCAGCTGGGCACTGTAATAGCTCCAGAGCTGCTCTGTAAGGCAAGTAAAAGGGTGTGGGCCCTGCAGCACTACCTGTAGTTCGCATTGTGCATTGGAAGGCACAAAGTAAGCAGATGGGAGAAGTCAAGATAATGCGCAAGGGCATAGAAGGGAGCGGCTCAAGAAAAGAGAAGTTGAAACAGACAGCAAACTAGGCTGGAGAGAGACCTGAGACAAACAGATCTGAATTATACGAGAGCTGACCAGGGGAAACACAAATTATGCAGTCAAGTTTCCCACATTTGGGGAAATCGCAGGAGCAGCACACCCAGAGTGCAATGGGTGAGCCTTGCCCTGGGAGAAGCACCTTCATGATCATTGTATCTCACTTGGCAGGTAAGTAGGAGTTGGGCTTGAGCTGGGGAGGGTTGATGCTAGGGCACCCCCCTGTCAAGTGAAGGAGATCCAACTGAGGCAGCACAAGGGAACTCTCGAAAGAAGAACAAGGCTAGAGGAAGATCTGAGACAAATAAATCTGACTTTTACCAGAGCTGACCAGAGGAAAGCACAAACACAGTCCCCCACTACCACAAATAATGCAGTTGAGTTTCCCACATTTGGGGAAATCATAGGAGTCAGCATACCCAGAATGCAATGAATGAACCTCACCCTGGGAGAACAATCTTCATGACCATGGTATCTCCTATGCAAAATAAGTATGATTTGGGATAGAGCTGGGGAGGGCCGCTGCTCAGGCACATCTCTGTCAAGTAAAGGAGATTCAACTGAGGCAGCACAAGGGAACTCTCATCTGGGGACAACAACTGCTGGGAGAACACATATTTTCAGATGAACATGGGAGGGCAGAAGGCTGCCTAATACTGAAGCACCCCCAAACAACAAACCAAATGCAACAACTAGTACAAGCATTCCTGGGGGAAGGCCTACAGCAGATGGATTTGCATATGGTGATGTCATCCAAGCAGTGGGTCAAAGTTGGCTTCAACCCTCGTCTGCATATGAAAAGAAAAAAGGGATGTGCAGGGCATGGCGTCCTTTTGTGGCGCTTGGATGACCCCTAATTCACATTAAACATCTCCACCCTCCTTCGGTGTGGGGCTCATGTTGGCTATGCCCCAGCCCCTGAAGCATTCAAGATGATTTCTTGCAGCAGCTGTGCACTGTAACAGCTCCAGAGCTGTTCTGTAAAGCATGTAAAAGGGTGTGGGCCCTGCAGCACTACCTGTAGTATGCATTGTGCGTTGGAAGGCACAAAGTAAGCAGACGGGAGAGGTCAGGATAGTGCGCAAGGGCATAGAAGGGAGCGGCTCAAGAAAAGAGAAGTGGAAACAGACAGCAAACTAGGCTGGAGAAAGACCTGAGACAAAGAGATCTGAATTATACGAGAGCCGACCAGAGGAAACACAAATTATGCAGTCAAGTTTCCCACATTTGGGGAAATCGCAGGAGCGGCACACCCAGAGTGCAATGGGTGAGCCTTGCCCTGGGAGAAGCACCTTCCTGATCATAGTATCTCACCTGGCAGGTAAGAAGGAGTTGGGCTAGAGCTGGGGAGGGTCGCTGCTCGGGCACCTCCCTGTCAAGTGAAGGAGATCCAACTGAGGCAGCACAAGGGAACTCTCGAAAGAAGAACAAGGCTAGAGGAAGATCTGAGACAAAGAAATCTGACTTTTACCAGAGCTGAGCAGAGGAAAGCACAAACACAGTCCCCCACTACCACAAATAATGCAGTCGAGTTTCCCACATTTGGGGAAATCACAGGGGTCAGCATACCCAGAATGCAATGAATGAACCTCACCCTGGGAGAACAATCTTCATGACCATGGTATCTCCTATGCAAAATAAGTATGATTTGGGATAGGGCTGGGGAGGGCCGCTGCTCAGGCACATCTCTGTCAAGTAAAGGAGATTCAACTGAGGCAGCACAAGGGAACTCTCATCTGGGGACAACAACTGCAGGGAGAACACATATTTTCAGATGAACATGGGAGGGCAGAAGGCTGCCTAATACTGAAGCACCCCCAAACAACAAACCAAATGCAACAACTAGTGCAAGCATTCCTGGGGGAAGGCCTGCAGCAGATTGATTTGCATATGGTAATGCCATCCAAGCAGTGGGTCAAAGTTGGCTTCAACCCTCGTCTGCATATGAAAAGAGAAAAGGGGCGTGCAGGGCATGGCGGCCTTTTGCGGCGCTTGGGTGACCCTTAGTTCGCATTAAACACCCCCACCCTCCTTCGGTGTGGGGCTCATGTTGGCAATGCCCCAGCCCCTGAAGCATTCAAGCTGATTTCTTGCAGCAGCTGGGCACTGTAACAGCTCCAGAGCTGCTCTGTGAGGCAAGTAAAAGGGTGTGGGCCCTGCAGCACTACCTGTAGTTTGCATTGTGTGTTGGAAGGCACAAAGTAAGCAGACGGGAGAAGTCAGGATAGTGCGCAAGGGCATAGAAGGGAGCGGCTCAAGAAAAGAGAAGTGGAAACAGACAGCAAACTAGGCTGGAGAGAGACCTGAGACAAAGAGATCTGAATTATACGAGAGCCGACCAGGGGAAACACAAATTATGCAGTCAAGTTTCCCACATTTGGGGAAATCACAGGGGCAGCACACCCAGAGTGCAATGGGTGAGCCTTGCCCTGGGAGAAGCACCTACATGATCATAGTATCTCACCTGGCAGGTAAGTAGGAGTTGGGCTAGAGCTGCGAAGGGTCGCTGCTCGGGTACCCCCCTGTCAAGTGAAGGAGATCCAACTGAGGCAGCACAAGGGAACTCTCGAAAGAGGAACAAGGCTAGAGGAAGATCTGAGACAAAGAAATCTGATTTTTACCAGAGTTGACCAGAAGAAAGCACAAACACAGTCCCCCACTACCACAAATAATGCAGTTGAGTTTCCCACATTTGGGGAAATCACAGGGGTCAGCATACCCAGAATGCAATGAATGAACCTCACCCTGGGAGAACAATCTTCATGACCATGGTATCTCCTATGCAAAATAAGTATGATTTGGGATAGGGCTGGGGAGGGCCGCTGCTCAGGCACATCTCTGTCAAGTAAAGGAGATTCAACTGAGGCAGCACAAGGGAACTCTCATCTGGGGACAACAACTGCAGGGAGAACACATATTTTCAGATGAACATGGGAGGGCAGAAGGCTGCCTAATACTGAAGCACCCCCAAACAACAAACCAAATGCAACAACTAGTGCAAGCATTCCTGGGGGAAGGCCTGCAGCAGATGGTTTTGCATATGGTGATGTCATCCAAGCAGTGGGTCAAAGTTGGCTTCAACCCTCGTCTGCATATGAAAAGAAAAAAGGGATGTGCAGGGTATGGCGTCCTTTTGTGGCGCTTGGATGACCCCTAATTCGCATTAAACATCTCCACCCTCCTTCGGTGTGGGGCTCATGTTGGCTATGCCCCAGCCCCTGAAGCATTCAAGATGATTTCTTGCAGCAGCTGGGCACTGTAACAGCTCCAGAGCTGCTCTGTAAAGCATGTAAAAGGGTGTGGGCCCTGCAGCACTACCTGTAGTATGCATTGTGCGTTGGAAGGCACAGAGTAAGCAGACGGGAGAGGTCAGGATAGTGCGCAAGGGCATAGAAGGGAGCGGCTCAAGAAAAGAGAAGTGGAAACAGACAGCAAACTAGGCTGGAGAAAGACCTGAGACAAAGAGATCTGAATTATATGAGAGCCGACCAGAGGAAACACAAATTATGCCGTCAAGTGTCCCACATTTGGGGAAATCGCAGGAGCAGCACACCCAGAGTGCAATGGGTGAGCCTTGCCCTGGGAGAAGCACCTTCCTGATCATAGTATCTCACCTGGCAGGTAAATAGGAGTTGGGCTAGAGCTGGGGAGGGTCGCTGCTCGTGCACCCCCCTGTCAAGTGAAGGAGATCCAACTGAGGCAGCACAAGGGAACTCTCGAAAGAAGAACAAGGCTAGAGGAAGATCTGAGACAAAGAAATCTGACTTTTACCAGAGCTGACCAGAGGAAAGCACAAACACAGTCCCCCACTACCACAAATAATGCAGTTGAGTTTCCCACATTTGGGGAAATCACAGGGGTCAGCATACCCAGAATGCAATGAATGAACCTCACCCTGGGAGAACAATCTTCATGACCATGGTATCTCCTATGCAAAATAAGTATGATTTGGGATAGGGCTGGGGAGGGCCGCTGCTCAGGCACATCTCTGTCAAGTAAAGGAGATTCAACTGAGGCAGCACAAGGGAACTCTCATCTGGGGACAACAACTGCAGGGAGAACACATATTTTCAGATGAACATGGGAGGGCAGAAGGCTGCCTAATACTGAAGCACCCCCAAACAACAAACCAAATGCAACAACTAGTGCAAGCATTCCTGGGGGAAGGCCTGCAGCAGATTGATTTGCATATGGTAATGCCATCCAAGCAGTGGGTCAAAGTTGGCTTCAACCCTCGTCTGCATATCAAAAAAGAGAAAAGGGGCGTGCAGGGCATGGCGGCCTTTTGCGGCGCTTGGATGACCTCTAGTTCGCATTAAACACCTCCACCCTCCTTCGGTGTGGGGCTCATGTTGGCTATGCCCCAGCCCCTGAAGCATTCAAGCTGATTTCTTGCAGCAGCTGGGCACTGTAACAGCTCCAGAGCTGCTCTGTAAGGCAAGTAAAAGGGTGTGGGCCCTGCAGCACTACCTGTAGTTTGCATTGTGCATTGGAAGGCACAAAGTAAGCAGACGGGAGAAGTCAGGATAGTGCGCAAGGGCATAGAAGGGAGCGGCTCAAGAAAAGAGAAGTGGAAACAGACAGCAAACTATACTGGAGAGAGACCTGAGACAAAGAGATCTGAATTATACGAGAGCCGACCAGGGGAAACACAAATTATGCAGTCAAGTGTCCCACATTTGGGGAAATTGCAGGAGCAGCACACCCAGAGTGCAATGGGTGAGCCTTGCCCTGGGAGTAGCACCTTCATGATCATAGTATCTCACCTGGCAGGTAAGTAGGAGTTGGGCTAGAGCTGGGGAGGGTCGCTGCTCGGGCACCCCCCTGTCAAGTGAAGGAGATCCAACTGAGGCAGCACAAGGGAACTCTTGAAAGAGGAACAAGGCTAGAGGAAGATCTGAGACAAAGAAATCTGACTTTTACCAGAGCTGACCAGAGGAAAGCACAAACACAGTCCCCCACTACCACAAATAATGCAGTCGAGTTTCCCACATTTGGGGAAATCACAGGGGTCATCATACCCAGAATGCAATGAATGAACCTCACCCTGGGAGAACAATCTTCATGACCATGGTATCTCCTATGCAAAATAAGTATGATTTGGGATAGGGCTGGTGAGGGCCGCTGCTCAGGCACATCTCTGTCAAGTAAAGGAGATTCAACTGAGGCAGCACAAGGGAACTCTCATCTGGGGACAACAACTGCAGGGAGAACACATATTTTCAGATGAACATGGGAGGGCAGAAGGCTGCCTAATACTGAAGCACCCCCAAACAACAAACCAAATGCAACAACTAGTACAAGCATTCCTGGGGGAAGGCCTGCAGCAGATGGATTTGCATATGGTGATGTCATCCAAGCAGTGGGTCAAAGTTGGCTTCAACCCTCATCTGTATATGAAAAGAGAAAAGGGGCGTGCAGGGCATGGCGGCCTTTTGCGGCGCTTGGATGACCCCTAGTTCGCATTAAACACCTCCACCCTCATTCGGTGTGGGGCTCATGTTGGCTATGCCCCAGCCCCTGAAGCATTCAAGCTGATTTCTTGCAGCAGCTGGGCACTGTAACAGCTCCAGAGTTGCTCTGTAAGTCAAGTAAAAGGGTGTGGGCCCTGCAGCACTACCTGTAGTTCGCATTGTGCGTTGGAAGGCACAAAGTAAGCAGACGGGAGAAGTCAGGATAGTGCGCAAGGGCATAGAAGGGAGCGGCTCAAGAAAAGAGAAGTGGAAACAGACAGCAAACTAGGCTGGAGAGAGACCTGAGACAAAGAGATCTGAATTATATGAGAGCCGACCAGGGGAAACACAAATTATGCAGTCAAGTTTCCCACATTTGGGGAAATCAAAGGGGCAGCACACCAAGAGTGCAATGGGTGAGCCTTGCCCTGGGAGAAGCACCTACATGATCATAGTATCTCACCTGGCAGGTAAGTAGGAGTTGGGCTAGAGCTGGGGAGGGTCGCTGCTCGGGCACCCCCCTGTCAAGTGAAGGAGATCCAACTGAGGCAGCACAAGGGAACTCTCGAAAGAAGAACAAGGCTAGAGGAAGATCTGAGACAAAGAAATCTGACTTTTACCAGAGCTGACCAGAGGAAAGCACAAACACAGTCCCCCACTACCACAAATAATGCAGTCGAGTTTCCCACATTTGGGGAAATCACAGGGGTCATCATACCCAGAATGCAATGAATGAACCTCACCCTGGGAGAACAATCTTCATGACCATGATATCTCCTATGCAAAATAAGTATGATTTGGGATAGGGCTGGGGAGGGCCGCTGCTCAGGCACATCTCTGTCAAGTAAAGGCGATTCAACTGAGGCAGCACAAGGGAACTCTCATCTGGGGACAACAACTGCAGGGAGAACACATATTTTCAGATGAACATGGGAGGGCAGAAGGCTGCCTAATACTGAAGCACCCCCAAACAACAAACCAAATGCAACAACTAGTGCAAGCATTCCTGGGGGAAGGCCTGCAGCAGATGGATTTGCATATGGTGATGTCATCCAAGCAGTGGGTCAAAGTTGGCTTCAACCCTCGTCTGCATATGAAAAGAAAAAAGGGATGTGCAGGGCATGGCGGCCTTTTGCGGCGCTTGCATGACCCCTAATTCGCATTAAACACCTCCACCCTCCTTCGGTGTGGGGCTCATGTTGGCTATGCCCCAGCACCTGAAGCATTCAAGCTGATTTCTTGCAGCAGCTGGGCACTGTAACAGCTCCAGAGCTGCTCTGTAAGGCAACTAAAAGGGTGTGGGCCCTGCAGCACTACCTGTAGTTCGCATTGTGCGTTGGAAGGCACAAAGTAAGCAGACGGGAGAAGTCAGGATAGTGCGCAAGGGCATAGAAGGGAGCGGTTCAAGAAAAGAGAAGTGGAAACAGACAGCAAACTAGGCTGGAGAGAGACCTGAGACAAAGAGATCTGAATTATACGAGAGCCGACCAGAGGAAACACAAATTATGCCGTCAAGTATCCCACATTTGGGGAAATTGCAGGAGCAGCACACCCAGAGTGCAATGGGTGAGCCTTGCCCTGGGAGAAGCACCTTCCTGATCATAGTATCTCACCTGGCAGGTAAGTAGGAGTTGGGCTAGAGCTGGGGAGGGTCGCTGCTCGGGCACCCCCCTGTCAAGTGAAGGAGATCCAACTGAGGCAGCACAAGGGAACTCTCGAAAGAAGAACAAGGCTAGAGGAAGATCTGAGACAAAGAAATCTGACTTTTACCAGAGCTGACCAGAGGAAAGCACAAACACAGTCCCCCTCTACCACAAATAATGCAGTCGAGTTTTCCACATTTGGGGAAATCACAGGGGTCATCATACCCAGAATGCAATGAATGAACCTCACCCTGGGAGAACAATCTTCATGACCATGATATCTCCTATGCAAAATAAGTATGATTTGGGATAGGGCTGGGGAGGGCCGCTGCTCAGGCACATCTCTGTCAAGTAAAGGCGATTCAACTGAGGCAGCACAAGGGAACTCTCATCTGGGGACAACAACTGCAGGGAGAACACATATTTTCAGATGAACATGGGAGGGCAGAAGGCTGCCTAATACTGAAGCACCCCCAAACAACAAACCAAATGCAACAACTAGTACAAGCATTCCTGGGGGAAGGCCTGCAGCAGATGGATTTGCATATGGTGATGTCATCCAAGCAGTGGGTCAAAGTTGGCTTCAACCCTCATCTGCATATGAAAAGAAAAAAGGGATGTGCAGGGCATGGCGTCCTTTTGTGGCGCTTGGATGACCCTTAATTCGCATTAAACATCTCCACCCTCCTTCGGTGTGGGGCTCATGTTGGCTATGCCCCAGCCCGTGAAGCATTCAAGATGATTTCTTGCAGCAGCTGGGCACTGTAACAGCTCCAGAGCTGTTCTGTAAAGCATGTAAAAGGGTGTGGGCCCTGCAGCACTACCTGTAGTATGCATTGTGCGTTGGAAGGCACAAAGTAAGCAGACGGGAGAGGTCAGGATAGTGCGCAAGGGCATAGAAGGGAGCGGCTCAAGAAAAGAGAAGTGGAAACAGACAGCAAACTAGGCTGGAGAAAGACCTGAGACAAAGAGATCTGAATTATACGAGAGCCGACCAGAGGAAACACAAATTATGCAGTCAAGTTTCCCACATTTGGGGAAATCGCAGGAGCAGCACACCCAGAGTGCAATGGGTGAGCCTTGCCCTGGGAGAAGCACCTTCCTGATCATAGTATCTCACCTGGCAGGTAAGTAGGAGTTGGGCTAGAGCTGGGGAGGGTCGCTGCTCGGGCACCCCCCTGTCAAGTGAAGGAGATCCAACTGAGGCAGCACAAGGGAACTCTCGAAAGAAGAACAAGGCTAGAGGAAGATCTGAGACAAAGAAATCTGACTTTTACCAGAGCTGACCAGAGGAAAGCACAAACACAGTCCCCCACTACCACAAATAATGCAGTCGAGTTTCCCACATTTGGGGAAATCACAGGGGTCATCATACCCAGAATGCAATGAATGAACCTCACCCTGGGAGAACAATCTTCATGACCATGATATCTCCTATGCAAAATAAGTATGATTTGGGATAGGGCTGGGGAGGGCCGCTGCTCAGGCACATCTCTGTCAAGTAAAGGCGATTCAACTGAGGCAGCACAAGGGAACTCTCATCTGGGGACAACAACTGCAGGGAGAACACATATTTTCAGATGAACATGGGAGGGCAGAAGGCTGCCTAATACTGAAGCACCCCCAAACAACAAACCAAATGCAACAACTAGTGCAAGCATTCCTGGGGGAAGGCCTGCAGCAGATGGATTTGCATATGGTGATGTCATCCAAGCAGTGGGTCAAAGTTGGCTTCAACCCTCGTCTGCATATAAAAAGAAAAAAGGGATGTGCAGGGCATGGCGGCCTTTTGCGGCGCTTGCATGACCCCTAATTCGCATTAAACACCTCCACCCTCCTTCGGTGTGGGGCTCATGTTGGCTATGCCCCAGCACCTGAAGCATTCAAGCTGATTTCTTGCAGCAGCTGGGCACTGTAACAGCTCCAGAGCTGCTCTGTAAGGCAACTAAAAGGGTGTGGGCCCTGCAGCACTACCTGTAGTTCGCATTGTGCGTTGGAAGGCACAAAGTAAGCAGACGGGAGAAGTCAGGATAGTGCGCAAGGGCATAGAAGGGAGCGGTTCAAGAAAAGAGAAGTGGAAACAGACAGCAAACTAGGCTGGAGAGAGACCTGAGACAAAGAGATCTGAATTATACGAGAGCCGACCAGAGGAAACACAAATTATGCCGTCAAGTATCCCACATTTGGGGAAATCGCAGGAGCAGCACACCCAGAGTGCAATGGGTGAGCCTTGCCCTGGGAGAAGCACCTTCCTGATCATAGTATCTCACCTGGCAGGTAAGTAGGAGTTGGGCTAGAGCTGGGGAGGGTCGCTGCTCGGGCACCCCCCTGTCAAGTGAAGGAGATCCAACTGAGGCAGCACAAGGGAACTCTCGAAAGAAGAACAAGGCTAGAGGAAGATCTGAGACAAAGAAATCTGACTTTTACCAGAGCTGACCAGAGGAAAGCACAAACACAGTCCCCCTCTACCACAAATAATGCAGTCGAGTTTTCCACATTTGGGGAAATCACAGGGGTCATCATACCCAGAATGCAATGAATGAACCTCACCCTGGGAGAACAATCTTCATGACCATGATATCTCCTATGCAAAATAAGTATGATTTGGGATAGGGCTGGGGAGGGCCGCTGCTCAGGCACATCTCTGTCAAGTAAAGGCGATTCAACTGAGGCAGCACAAGGGAACTCTCATCTGGGGACAACAACTGCAGGGAGAACACATATTTTCAGATGAACATGGGAGGGCAGAAGGCTGCCTAATACTGAAGCACCCCCAAACAACAAACCAAATGCAACAACTAGTACAAGCATTCCTGGGGGAAGGCCTGCAGCAGATGGATTTGCATATGGTGATGTCATCCAAGCAGTGGGTCAAAGTTGGCTTCAACCCTCATCTGCATATGAAAAGAAAAAAGGGATGTGCAGGGCATGGCGTCCTTTTGTGGCGCTTGGATGACCCTTAATTCGCATTAAACATCTCCACCCTCCTTCGGTGTGGGGCTCATGTTGGCTATGCCCCAGCCCGTGAAGCATTCAAGATGATTTCTTGCAGCAGCTGGGCACTGTAACAGCTCCAGAGCTGTTCTGTAAAGCATGTAAAAGGGTGTGGGCCCTGCAGCACTACCTGTAGTATGCATTGTGCGTTGGAAGGCACAAAGTAAGCAGACGGGAGAGGTCAGGATAGTGCGCAAGGGCATAGAAGGGAGCGGCTCAAGAAAAGAGAAGTGGAAACAGACAGCAAACTAGGCTGGAGAAAGACCTGAGACAAAGAGATCTGAATTATACGAGAGCCGACCAGAGGAAACACAAATTATGCAGTCAAGTTTCCCACATTTGGGGAAATCGCAGGAGCAGCACACCCAGAGTGCAATGGGTGAGCCTTGCCCTGGGAGAAGCACCTTCCTGATCATAGTATCTCACCTGGCAGGTAAGTAGGAGTTGGGCTAGAGCTGGGGAGGGTCGCTGCTCGGGCACCCCCCTGTCAAGTGAAGGAGATCCAACTGAGGCAGCACAAGGGAACTCTCGAAAGAAGAACAAGGCTAGAGGAAGATCTGAGACAAAGAAATCTGACTTTTACCAGAGCTGACCAGAGGAAAGCACAAACACAGTCCCCCACTACCACAAATAATGCAGTCGAGTTTCCCACATTTGGGGAAATCACAGGGGTCAGCATACCCAGAATGCAATGAATGAACCTCACCCTGGGAGAACAATCTTCATGACCATGGTATCTCCTATGCAAAATAAGTATGATTTGGGATAGGGCTGGGGAGGGCCGCTGCTCAGGCACATCTCTGTCAAGTAAAGGAGATTCAACTGAGGCAGCACAAGGGAACTCTCATCTGGGGACAACAACTGCAGGGAGAACACATATTTTCAGATGAACATGGGAGGGCAGAAGGCTGCCTAATACTGAAGCACCCCCAAACAACAAACCAAATGCAACAACTAGTGCAAGCATTCCTGGGGGAAGGCCTGCAGCAGATTGATTTGCATATGGTAATGCCATCCAAGCAGTGGGTCAAAGTTGGCTTCAACCCTCGTCTGCATATGAAAAGAGAAAAGGGGCGTGCAGGGCATGGCGGCCTTTTGCGGCGCTTGGGTGACCCTTAGTTCGCATTAAACACCCCCACCCTCCTTCGGTGTGGGGCTCATGTTGGCAATGACCCAGCCCCTGAAGCATTCAAGCTGATTTCTTGCAGCAGCTGGGTACTGTAACAGCTCCAGAGCTGCTCTGTGAGGCAAGTAAAAGGGTGTGGGCCCTGCAGCACTACCTGTAGTTTGCATTGTGTGTTGGAAGGCACAAAGTAAACAGACGGGAGAAGTCAGGATAGTGCGCAAGGGCATAGAAGGGAGCGGCTCAAGAAAAGAGAAGTGGAAACAGACAGCAAACTAGGCTGGAGAGAGACCTGAGACAAAGAGATCTGAATTATACGAGAGACGACCAGGGGAAACACAAATTATGCAGTCAAGTTTCCCACATTTGGGGAAATCACAGGGGCAGCACACCCAGAGTGCAATGGGTGAGCCTTGCCCTGGGAGAAGCACCTACATGATCATAGTATCTCACCTGGCAGGTAAGTAGGAGTTGGGCTAGAGCTGGGGAGGGTCGCTGCTCGGGTACCCCCCTGTCAAGTGAAGGAGATCCAACTGAGGCAGCACAAGGGAACTCTCGAAAGAGGAACAAGGCTAGAGGAAGATCTGAGACAAAGAAATCTGATTTTTACCAGAGTTGACCAGAAGAAAGCACAAACACAGTCCCCCACTACCACAAATAATGCAGTCGAGTTTCCCACATTTGGGGAAATCACAGGGGTCAGCATACCCAGAATGCAATGAATGAACCTCACCCTGGGAGAACAATCTTCATGACCATGGTATCTCCTATGCAAAATAAGTATGATTTGGGATAGGGCTGGGGAGGGCCGCTGCTCAGGCACATCTCTGTCAAGTAAAGGAGATTCAACTGAGGCAGCACAAGGGAACTCTCATCTGGGGACAACAACTGCAGGGAGAACACATATTTTCAGATGAACATGGGAGGGCAGAAGGCTGCCTAATACTGAAGCACCCCCAAACAACAAATCAAATGCAACAACTAGTGCAAGCATTCCTGGGGGAAGGCCTGCAGCAGATGGATTTGCATATGGTGATGTCATCCAAGCAGTGGGTCAAAGTTGGCTTCAACCCTCGTCTGCATATGAAAAGAAAAAAGGGATGTGCAGGGCATGGTGTCCTTTTGTGGCGCTTGGATGACCCCTCCTTCGGTGTGGGGCTCATGTTGGCTATGCCCCAGCCCCTGAAGCATTCAAGATGATTTCTTGCAGCAGCTGGGCACTGTAACAGCTCCAGAGTTGCTCTGTAAAGCATGTAAAAGGGTGTGGGCCCTGCAGCACTACCTGTAGTATGCATTGTGCGTTGGAAGGCACAAAGTAAGCAGACGGGAGAGGTCAGGATAGTGCGCAACTGCATAGAAGGGAGCGGCTCAAGAAAAGAGAAGTGGAAACAGACAGCAAACTAGGCTGGAGAAAGACCTGAGACAAAGAGATCTGAATTATATGAGAGCCGACCAGAGGAAACACAAATTATGCAGTCAAGTGTCCCACATTTGGGGAAATCGCAGGAGCAGCACACCCAGAGTGCAATGGGTGAGCCTTGCCCTGGGAGAAGCACCTTCATGATCATAGTATCTCACCTGGCAGGTAAATAGGAGTTGGGCTAGAGCTGGGGAGGGTCGCTGCTCGGGCACCCCCCTGTCAAGTGAAGGAGATCCAACTGAGGCAGCACAAGGGAACTCTCGAAAGAAGAACAAGGCTAGAGGAAGATCTGAGACAAAGAAATCTGACTTTTACCAGAGCTGACCAGAGGAAAGCACAAACACAGTCCCCCACTACCACAAATAATGCAGTTGAGTTTCCCACATTTGGGGAAATCACAGGGGTCAGCATACCCAGAATGCAATGAATGAACCTCACCCTGGGAAAACAATCTTCATGACCATGGTATCTCCTATGCAAAATAAGTATGATTTGAGATAGGGCTGGGGAGGGCCGCTGCTCAGGCACATCTCTGTCAAGTAAAGGAGATTCAACTGAGGCAGCACAAGGGAACTCTCATCTGGGGACAACAACTGCAGGGAGAACACATATTTTCAGATGAACATGGGAGGGCAGAAGGCTGCCTAATACTGAAGCACCCCCAAACAACAAACCAAATGCAACAACTAGTGCAAGCATTCCTGGGGGAAGGCCTGCAGCAGATTGATTTGCATATGGTAATGCCATCCAAGCAGTGGGTCAAAGTTGGCTTCAACTCTCGTCTGCATATGAAAAGAGAAAAGGGGCGTGCAGGGCATGGCGGCCTTTTGCGGCGCTTGGATGACCCCTAGTTCGCATTAAACACCTCCACCCTCCTTCGGTGTGGGGCTCATGTTGGCTATGCCCCAGCCCCTGAAGCATTCAAGCTGATTTCTTGCAGCAGCTGGGCACTGTAACAGCCCCAGAGCTGCTCTGTAAGGCAAGTAAAAGGGTGTGGGCCCTGCAGTACTACCTGTAGTTTGCATTGTGCATTGGAAAGCACAAAGTAAGCAGACGGGAGAAGTCAGGATAGTGCGGAGGGCTGGGTCAGTTGATTGTGGGCGAGTTTGTAAGCCATTGGCGGTGGCAGCGGGTATCGGCTCAGAGGCAGTAGCGGGCATTGGCTAAGGGTCATGGGCAGGATTCGGCGGACATTATGGCTGTAGTGCCTCACTAGCCACTGACCTCACCGCACGCCACTGTGGGACAGATGTAACATGCAGAGAGAGGTAGATTTGGGAGGGGGAATGTCCTAGCATAACTGTTAATTGCAGTGTAATACTGTAATTCAGCTGTGCAGCATTTGTGGCTAAATGTCAAAGAAGCCAGTATTTACCCTGCATGCAAAACAATAAATGTATTTGAACATACCTCCCAACTATCCCAATTTTTGCAGGACAGTCACTTTTTTGGGGAATGTCCAGCTAACCCAAACACCCCCCCCCCCTTCCCATGGGGAAGGGGGGGGGATGGGGGGTGGAAGGCTCCCTGTAGCTTGTTGCTCTGCAAATATGCACATTGTGGGTAATTCAGACCTGATCGCTAGGGTGTGTTTTTTGCATCCCTGTAATCAGGTAGTTGTCGCCTACAGCGGAAGGGAAAATTTGCTGTGCAGGTGTGTGATCACATGTGCACAAGAGCTGCACAGCTCAGCACTTACTCAGCCATTGAGGTGACGTCACAAATCCTCCCACAAAACGCCGGGTCCCTCCAGTGTTTTTCCGGACACTCCCTAGACACATTCAGTTGCCACCCACACAAACACCCTCTTCTTGTCAATCTTCTTGTGATCTCCGGGCCGTCGCACTTACGCATTGTGGCGCATACGCATGTGCAATGCAAACCAGATTGCCCGCTGGGTGAAAATAAATTGAAGCGATCTGGTCTGAATAAGCCTCAATCTCTATTCACGGGAGACAGAGGGGCTGGGGCATGGCCAGCAGCTCACAGAGCACCTATAATGACAAAAATGGGAGACATGGCTCATGATCGCGATATACCTGCGAAGGTACGCCCTCTACTGATTGACAGGCAGAGGCATTCGTATTTTCTGCGGGGCACCCGGAGAAAATGTAGGCACATGCACAGGATGGACCCTGCGTATATGCCCCCATCCTCTTCATAGTTTTTGCGGTTGGAACGCGTATTACGATCCAAACTGAATTAGGCCCTATGTCTTATATACACGAGCAGTGTGAAAACATCAATCGATGGGGGTAATTCCAAGTTGATCGCAGCAGGAATTTTGTTAGCAGTTGGGCAAAACCATGTGTACTGCAGGGGAGGCAGATATAACATGTGCAGAAAGAGTTAGATTTGGGTGAGTTATTTTGTTTCTGTGCAGGGTAAGCCCCACACATTAATGCCCTTTGGAACATATTATGTCACTCACCACAATATCTGTGATACACTATGCCCTACAGTAAAGCTTCTAATTACTTTTACAAAAACTGCTCAATGCCAAGAGTTTCACGTGCTGGGTGTCATGCTCATTGCCAGGGGTTTCACTCTCTGGGTGTCATGCTCATTGCCAGGGGGAACGCAGTAGGGGGTGTTATATAGTAAGCACCACTATGGCATAGTATATAGCATTATATATATTGTGAGCACTGGTGATGTTGAGTGCAGTAGAGCTGCTGCTGGGTAATTACAATTTACTACAACCACCAATATATTCTGCTGCACTATATATATGCAAAGCTAATTCTGCTGGGTAATTACAATTGACTACAACCACCAATATATTCTGCTGCACTATATCTATATTTGCAAAGCTAATTCTGCTGGGTAATTACAATTGACTACAACCACCAATATATTCTGCTGCACTATATCTATATATGAAAAGCTAATTCTGCTGAGTAATTACAATTGACTACAACCACCAATATATTCTGCTGCACTATATCTATATATGCAAAGCTAATTCTGCTGGGTAATGCAAATTGAAACATTATTGCATAGTATGTGATTTTTAAGTACTTTTTTAAAGTTTTGAATGATATAGACCCAGTTTAATCTTTGTGGAATGCCTGGTTGTTGTTTTTAAGGTAATTTATTGCCTGGCATTTGAGGGGGTGGGGTGTGGTTACAGATTTCAATTATTGGTTTCACTTGTAATAGTCTTCTACTTAAGTCCAATGGTGTAGGCTGTGCAAAGCCGTTTGGCTGTGCATTTATTGATCCAAGCGTGCATTTTTATCAAAGCGTGATAAAATTGACACATAACAGCAGCGTTCAATCAGCGTTAATTTATCTTCAGCTGATATCGATTGTGAATTGACGTTTCTTCTCTTCTTGTCACCTACAGGTAATTACAATTGACTACAACCACCAATATATTCTGCTGCACTATATCTATATATGCAAAGCTAATTCTGCTGGGTAATGCAAATTGAAACATTATCGCATAGTATGTGATTTTTAAGTACTTTTTTAAAGTTTTGAATGATAGAGACCCAGTTTAATCTTTGTGGAATGCCTGGTTGTTGTTTTTAAGGTAATTTATTGCCTGGCATTTGAGGGGGTGGGGTGTGGTTACAGATTTCAATTATTGGTTTCACTTGTAATAGTCTTCTACTTAAGTCCAATGGTTTAGGCTGTGCAAAGCCATTTGGCTGTGCATTTATTGATCTAAGCGTGCATTTTTATCAAAGCGTGATAAAATTGACACATAACAGCAATGTTCAATCAGCGTTCAATCAGCGTTCAATCGAAGTGAAAAAGAAGGAAAACAGAAGCACACCAATCTAACAAAACAAAGAAAACTGAAGAACTAATAACAAATGTGAGTCACTTACTCCTCAGATCACTCACCTCCTGATTGTTGCATCTGATTACATAGCACAGAACTACCTTACTTGGACATTTCATAAACCATCCATTTCACCTACAAATGCCTGTATCTGTATTATTGTAATTTTGTTTTTTAAGCACAGCTGCACCAATGCAATTTTACCTGCAAACACTTAAAACATCTAACATAATTACCATTGCTTCTTAAACCTCTCACAATCCCTTCATTTCTTACACTCCAAATACATTTCTGCACCCACTTTATCTACGCTTTTGACTCATTTCATACTAAATCTACACCCCTTGAGCCTACACTGCTTTTCTCACCTGCATTTCTGCAATTCTTCTGCTCGGATTGCCTTACAGTCTCCTCTCCTACTTCCACTACTTCAACCTATTTACCTACTTAACACTATGTCAAGGTTTTCTTATACTCCCCACATCACTCAGTGTCTACCTAATAATGTATCTTTATCCTTCCCCACTAGTCTCCTCCACCTCCTCCTCTCTCCCCTCCTCTGTCTCCCCTCCATCCCTCTGTTTCCTTCCCCCACCTTTCCTGTTACCCCACTTTCATTCACCTCTGCCCCATGGTCCTGCTACCCCACAACTCAGCCCTGCTCCCTCTCTCCCTTCCCTGTCACCTCCCCACACCCCCATCCACATCACACTGACCTCCCTCCCTGCCCACCTCCTGCAGTTTCCCCTCCTAGCTCAGGCACCCGTACCATCACTACTCTCTCATCATCCCTGCCCTCAAAGTTAATCCCACCTCATCGCTACAGCAACCCTGAAAATCTAATTCACATCTCTCCCACAAACTCATACCCCCTATCCTGTGCCCTCTGGAATGCCAGATCTGTTTGTAACAAACTGGTCCCCACTCATGACCTTTTCATTTCCAACTCCCTACACCTACTAGCCATTACTGAAACTTGGATTATGCCCTCTGACACTACTTCTGCTGCTGCTCTCTCTGCTGGGGGCCTTACATTCACACACACACCCCGACCTGGGGGTCGCCATGGGGGTGGTGTTGGGGTCCTTTTACCTTCTAGTTACTCCTACCAACTCATACCACCAGAACCTTCCCTTATATTCTCTACATTTGAGGTCCACACCATATGCCTCTTCCAACCAGTCCATCTTAGAGTAGCTGTCATTTACCGGCCCCCTGGCACTGCTTCCAAATTCATCGACAACTTTGCTTCCTGGCTTCCTCACTTCCTCTCTTCTGACATTCCCACCATTATCCTAGGCGATTTCAACATCCCTATTGACATCCCCACACAATCCCCTGCCTCTAAACTCCTTAACCTCACCTCTTCACTTGGTCTCTCCCAGTGGACCTCCTCACCCTCCCATGTGAATGGGAGCTCACTGGATCTGGTCTTCACTCACCGCTGTGATATTTCTGATTTTTCCAACTCCCCATTTCCCCTCTCTGACCACCACCTGCTCTCCTTCAACCTATCTCTCTCGACTTCCCCATCTCTACCTCCTAAGGCTACCATCACTAAGCGTAACATTGAAGCTATTGACACCACATTCCTTTCCTCCCTGTTTGACTCACTTCTCTCTCCTATTCTCTCTCTCTCATGCCCTGAACAAGCCACTTCCACATACAATGCTTCCCTTACTTCTGCTCTTGACTCTGTTGCTCCACCAACCACTATTCACCCTTGCAAATTAACACCTCAACCCTGGCACACCAAATGCACCAGATATCTGCAAAAATGCTCATGTACTGCTGAGCGACACTGGAGGAAATCACGCTCTAAGGCAGACTTCCTCCATTTCAAACTTATGCTCTCATCCTTCAGTGCTGCCCTTTCTCTTGCTAAACAGTCATACTTCAAGAACCTCATCTCCTCCCAGTCTTCCAACCCCCGGCGCCTCTTTGCCACTCTCAACTCACTCCTCTGCCCACCTCCACCTCGTCTCCCTTCCTCACTCTCTGCTCTTGACTTTGCCACTTACTTCACATCCAAAATTGACTCCATACGTCAGGACATCACATCACACCAGACTATCAGTAACCAGCCTTCTCCCATCCCTTACCAACCCTCCCCATCCCTCGCACCAACTCTGTCATCTTTCTCCCATGCATCTGGAGAGGAAGTCATGGCCCTCATTCGTTCCTGTCCCCTCACCACCTCCCCACTTGACCCTATCCCCTCCCGCCTCCTTTGCCACCTCTCTTCTTCTGCTTGTTCCCATCTTTCCCACCTTCTCAATCTCTCCCTCTCATCAGGCACTGTCCCCTCTGCCTTCAAGCACGCTCTCATCTCTCCTATTCTTAAAAAACCTACCCTTGATCCAAACACTATCTCCAACTACCGACCCATCTCTCTCCTCCCTTTTGCCTCCAAACTCCTTGAGCGTATTGTCTACAACCGCCTTACTTCCTTTCTTTCCTCACACTCACTGCTTGACCCATTCCAGTCTGGCTTCCGTCCTCTCCACTCCACTGAAACTGCCCTTACAAAAGTATGCAATGACCTCCATGCTGCTAAATCTAAGGGACACTACTCTCTACTTATTCTACTTGATCTCTCTGCTGCTTTTGACACTGTGGACCATCCTCTCCTACTGCAAATCCTTCACTCCATTGTTTTGCGTAACACTGCCCTCTCTTGGTTGTCGTCCTACCTTTCTGACCGTTCATTCTCTGTCTCCTCTCATGACTCCACCTCCCCCTCACTTCCACTAACTGTAGGGGTACCCCAAGGTTCTGTCCTTGGTCCTCTTCTCTTCTCTCTCTATACGTCCTCACTAGGTAAGCTCATAAGTTCTTTTGGTTTCCAATATCATCTCTATGCTGATGACACTCAAATTTATCTTTCCTCTCCAGACCTCTCCCCTACTCTCCTCACTCGTATCTCCAACTGTCTCTCTGCTATCTCTTCCTGGATGTCCCAGCGCTTTCTTAAACTTAACATGTCTAAGACCGAGCTGATCATCTTCCCTCCCTCCCGCATAATCTCACCTCCTACAATCTCATTATCTATTGATGGCACTACTATCTCCTCTACCCCCCAAGCGCGCTGTCTTGGAGTAATCCTTGACTCCTCCCTCTCCTTCAAACCACACATTCAGCACCTCTCACAAACCTGCCGTTTTCATCTAAAAAATATTTCCAGGATCAGACCCTTTCTGACCCAGGATGCTACTAAGACTCTTATCCACTCACTGGTCATCTCCAGACTGGACTGCTGTAATCTCTTCCTGACTGGCATTCCTGACAAATACCTCTCTCCACTCCAATCTATCCTCAATGCTGCTGCCCGGCTCATTTTCCTCACCAAACGCACTACGTCCACCTCTCCTCTCTTACTAGTCCTTCACTGGCTCCCCTTCCCTTTCAGAATCCATTTCAAGCTTCTCACACTTGCTTACAAAGCCCTCACCCACTCCTCTCCCATCTACATCTCTGATCTTATCTCGCTTTACACTCCCACCCGTCCTCTTCGCTCTGCTAATGCACACCGACTCTCCTGCCTACGGATTACTTCCTCCCACTCCTACCTCCAAGATTTTTCACGTGCTGCACCACTTTTCTGGAATTCCCTACCTCTCCCCCTCAGACTCTCCACCTCTCTACAAAACTTCAAACGGGCTCTCAAGACCCACTTCTTCACCAAACCCAGCCAAATCTCATCCTAAACCTCTGTTCCATGCTCTCTATGTACCCCATCTGTCTCACCCCTGTCTGTCTACCCCTCCCTTTTAGAATGTAAGCTCTCACGAGCAGGGCCCTCTTCCCTCATGTGCTTACTCTTTTCTTACTTTAATAATCTTCAGCTGCACCAAATCCAGCAGTCTTCTGCCACCTGATACTTATTCCAGTGTCATCTGCTGATGTAGCTATGTTTATTTACCCTGTACTTGTCCTATATTGTCGTCAACTGTAAGTTGCTGTTTTCCTGTTTGATTATTTGTTTATGTACTCTGTAATTGGGCACTGCGGAACCCTTGTGGCGCCATATAAATAAAGGAT
Source organism: Pseudophryne corroboree (assembly GCF_028390025.1). Lineage (NCBI taxonomy): Eukaryota > Metazoa > Chordata > Amphibia > Anura > Myobatrachidae > Pseudophryne > Pseudophryne corroboree. The sequence goes on from NW_026970108.1 coordinate 445,723, forward strand.
AATAATAATAATAAATAATATAATATATAGCAGTACGGTACAGTAGGCCACTGCTCTACCTACCTCTGTGTCGTCAAGTATACTATCCATCCATACCTGTGGTGCATTTTAGAAAAAAACATGTCTCGGCAGAGCAATCTATAAATCCATCATTTTTCAGACAGCAACAGTGGGTATTGTAATAGTCACCCAATCCATCACTTTTATAGGGTTACATGCACCCACATGCTACAGCCTGTCTCAATAATTTTACTGTCACGCTGTGTGTGTTTGTGTTTTTATTTGGGTATTTTTTGTTGTTGTAGAACTACAGGTACCAGCAAGCCCGTTATTTCCCCGCCTGCTGGTACTTGAGGTTCTCCAAGTACCAGCAAGCGGGGGAGGCTTGCTGGGCCTTGTAGTTCCACAACGAAAAAACAATATTCTTTTTTTACACACATGGCTATCAGCCCGGCACCCACCACCCAGGGGTGCTGGGGACAGCCTCGGGCTTCACCCCTGGCCCTTGGGTGCCTCGAGGGGAGGAACCTCTTGATTTAAGGGGTCCCCACTCCTCCAGGGAACCCCGGCCAGGGGTGACTAGTTGGAGGGGTAATGCCAGGGCTGCAGGGACCTACATAAAAGTGTCCCCCGGCTGTGGCATTATCTCTCTGGCTAGTGGAGCCCGGTGCTGGTTTTAAAAATATGGGGGACCCCTACATCTATTGTCCCACGTATTTTTGGAACCTGGACCGGTCTAAGAGCCCGGTGCTGGTTGTCTAAATACGGGGAACCCCTGTCCAATTTTTCCCCCAGTATTTAAATAACCAGGACCGGCTCAAAGAGCCCGAGGCTGGTTATACTAAGGAGGGGGGACCTCACGCATTTTTTTAACCCATTCAGACCCTTCTCCTTTAAGTTAATGGAAGCCCTGGACAACAAAATTGCATTCATGTCCTCCTCCCTCACCCTTCCCAGTCCCAAACACTCATTTTTTTTTTCTTTAAAAATTTATAATATATAACGAGAACAATGAGCAGGCAGGCAGCGGGCATTGGCGGCATCGGACTGAGATAGAAATTAGTGGTGGAGGGCTGGGTCAGTTGATTGTGGGCGAGTTTGTAAGCCATTGGCGGTGGCAGCGGGTATCGGCTCAGAGGCAGTAGCGGGCATTGGCTAAGGGTCATGGGCAGGATTCGGCGGACATTATGGCTGTAGTGCCTCACTAGCCACTGACCTCACCGCACGCCACTGTGGGACAGATGTAACATGCAGAGAGAGGTAGATTTGGGAGGGGGAATGTCCTAGCATAACTGTTAATTGCAGTGTAATACTGTAATTCAGCTGTGCAGCATTTGTGGCTAAATGTCAAAGAAGCCAGTATTTACCCTGCATGCAAAACAATAAATGTATTTGAACATACCTCCCAACTATCCCAATTTTTGCAGGACAGACACTTTTTTGGGGAATGTCCAGCTAACCCAAACAACCCCCCCCCCCTTCCCATGGGAAAGGGGGGGGGGTGGAAGGCTCCCTGTAGCTTGTTGCTCTGCAAATATGCACATTGTGGGTAATTCAGACCTGATCGCTAGGGTGTGTTTTTTGCCTCCCTGTAATCAGGTAGTTGTCGCCTACAGCGGAAGGGAAAATTTGCTGTGCAGGTGTGTGATCACATGTGCACAAGAGCTGCACAGCTCAGCACTTACTCAGCCATTGAGGTGACGTCACAAATCCTCCCACAAAACGCCGGGTCCCTCCAGTGTTTTTCCGGACACTCCCTAGAAACATTCAGTTGCCACCCACACAAACACCCTCTTCTTGTCAATCTTCTTGTGATCTCCGGACCGTCGCACTTACGCATTGTGGCGCATACGCATGTGCAGTGCAAACCAGATTGCCCGCTGGGTGAAAATAAATTGAAGCGATCTGGTCTGAATAAGCCTCAATCTCTATTCACGGGAGACAGAGGGGCTGGGGCATGGCCAGCAGCTCACAGAGCACCTATAATTACAAAAATGGGAGACATGGCTCATGATCGCGATATACCTGCGAAGGTACGCCCTCTACTGATTGACAGGCAGAGGCATTCGCATTTTCTGCGGGGCACCCGGAGAAAATGTAGGCACACGCACAGGATGGACCCTGCGTATATGCCCCCATCCTCTTCATAGTTTTTGCGGTTGGAACGCGTATTACGATCCAAACTGAATTAGGCCCTATGTCTTATATACACGAGCAGTGTGAAAACATCAATCGATGGGGGTAATTCCAAGTTGATCGCAGCAGGAATTTTGTTAGCAGTTGGGCAAAACCATGTGTACTGCAGGGGAGGCAGATATAACATGTGCAGAAAGAGTTAGATTTGGGTGAGTTATTTTGTTTCTGTGCAGGGTAAATACTAACTGCTTTATTTTTACACTGCAAATTAGATTGCAGATTGAACACACCACACCCAAATCTAACTCTCTCTGCACATGTTAAATCTGCCTTCCCTGCAGTGCACATAGGTGGTCATTCCGAGTTGTTCGCTCGGTAATTTTCTTCGCATCGCAGCGATTTTCCGCTTAATGCGCATGCGCAATGTTCACACTGCGACTGCGCCAAGTAAATTTGCTATGCAGTTAGGAATATTACTCACGGTTTTTTCATCGTTCTGGTGATCGTAATGTGATTGACAGGAAGTGGGTGTTTCTGGGCGGAAACAGGCCGTTTTAGGGGCATGTGGGAAAAAATGCTACCGTTTCTGGGAAAAACGCGGGAGTGGCTCGAGAAACGGAGGAGTGTCTGGGCGAACGCTGGGTGTGTTTGTGACGTCAAACCAGGAACGACAAGCACTGAACTGATCGCACTGGCAGAGTAAGTCTCGAGCTACTCAGAAACTGCACAGAGATGTCTTATCGCAATATTGCAAATCTTTCGTTCGCAATTTTAAGATGCTAAGATTCACTCCCAGTAGGCGGCAGCTTAGCGTGTGCAATGCTGCTAAAAGCAGCTTGCGAGCGAACAACTCGGAATGAGGGCCATGGGGGGTAATTCTGAGTTGATCGCAGCAGGATTTTTGTTAGCAGTTGGGCAAAACCATGTGCACTGCATTTACGAACAGATGATTTTTTATATAAATTTTAAAATGTTAGTAAATGTGTGTTTTTTTTTCAACCTGGAAGCCCAACATCGATTAAGATCGATCTTAAATAGACCCCTGGGTTTTAAGGATAACCATGGTTGAGTCCAATGGTTAATTCACATTGACCGAAGTTCTAATTAAGTCACCTGTGCTCAAGCATGATATCCTTAAAATCTGGATTGCAATGACAGCATTTTGGAACTATGCCTAAGGGTTTAATTTTTACATTTATCCACTGACAATAAATCTACCTACAATATCCCTGTAACTGTTATGATTACAGTATTTCACTAAATAATTTAATTTGCTGAACCTTCTGTAAAAAGAAATATTAAGCTGCTGTAATTCCCAGATGCAGCAAATTTGTTAGCTAGTGGGCAAAACCATGTGCATTGCAGGGTTGGGGGGGGGGCAGATATAACATTTGCAGAGAGATTTAGGTGGGTTATATTGTTTGTGTGCAGGGTAAATACTAGAGATGAGCGCCGGAAATTTTTCGGGTTTTGTGTTTTGGTTTTGGGTTCGGTTCCGCGGCCGTGTTTTGGGTTCGACCGCGTTTTGGCAAAACCTCACCGAATTTTTTTTGTCGGATTCGGGTGTGTTTTGGATTCGGGTGTTTTTTTCAAAAAACCCTAAAAAACAGCTTAAATCATAGAATTTGGGGGTAATTTTGATCCCAAAGTATTATTAACCTCAAAAAACATAATTTACACTCATTTTCAGCCTATTCTGAACACATCACACCTCACAATATTATTTTTAGTCCTAAAATTTGCACCGAGGTCGCTGTGTGAGTAAGATAAGCGACCCTAGTGGCCGACACAAACACCGGGCCCATCTAGGAGTGGCACTGCAGTGTCACGCAGGATGTCCCTTCCAAAAAACCCTCCCCAAACAGCACATGACGCAAAGAAAAAAAGAGGCGCAATGAGGTAGCTGTGTGAGTAAGATTAGCGACCCTAGTGGCCGACACAAACACCGGGCCCATCTAGGAGTGGCACTGCAGTGTCACGCAGGATGTCCCTTCCAAAAAACCCTCCCCAAACAGCACATGACGCAAAGAAAAAAAGAGGCGCAATGAGGTAGCTGACTGTGTGAGAAAGATAAGCGACCCTAGTGGCCGACACAAACACCGGGCCCATCTAGGAGTGGCACTGCAGTGTCACGCAGGATGTCCCTTCCAAAAAACCCTCCCCAAACAGCACATGACGCAAAGAAAAAAAGAGGCGCAATGAGGTAGCTGACTGTGTGAGAAAGATAAGCGACCCTAGTGGCCGACACAAACACCGGGCCCATCTAGGAGTGGCACTGCAGTGTCACGCAGGATGTCCCTTCCAAAAAACCCTCCCCAAACAGCACATGACGCAAAGAAAAAAAGAGGCGCAATGAGGTAGCTGTGTGAGTAAGATTAGCGACCCTAGTGGCCGACACAAACACCGGGCCCATCTAGGAGTGGCACTGCAGTGTCACGCAGGATGTCCCTTCCAAAAAACCCTCCCCAATCAGCACATGATGCAAAGAAAAAGAAAAGAAAAAAGAGGTGCAAGATGGAATTATCCTTGGGCCCTCCCACCCACCCTTATGTTGTATAAACAAAACAGGACATGCACACTTTAACCAACCCATCATTTCAGTGACAGGGTCTGCCACACGACTGTGACTGATATGACGGGTTGGTTTGGACCCCCCCCAAAAAAGAAGCAATTAATCTCTCCTTGCACAAACTGGCTCTACAGAGGCAAGATGTCCACCTCATCTTCACCCTCCGATATATCACCGTGTACATCCCCCTCCTCACAGATTATCAATTCGTCCCCACTGGAATCCACCATCTCAGCTCCCTGTGTACTTTGTGGAGGCAATTGCTGCTGGTCAATGTCTCCGCGGAGGAATTGATTATAATTCATTTTAATGAACATCATCTTCTCCACATTTTCTGGATGTAACCTCGTACGCCGATTGCTGACAAGGTGAGCGGCGGCACTAAACACTCTTTCGGAGTACACACTTGTGGGAGGGCAACTTAGGTAGAATAAAGCCAGTTTGTGCAAGGGCCTCCAAATTGCCTCTTTTTCCTGCCAGTATAAGTACGGACTGTGTGACGTGCCTACTTGGATGCGGTCACTCATATAATCCTCCACCATTCTATCAATGTTGAGAGAATCATATGCAGTGACAGTAGACGACATGTCCGTAATCGTTGTCAGGTCCTTCAGTCCGGACCAGATGTCAGCATCAGCAGTCGCTCCAGACTGCCCTGCATCACCGCCAGCGGGTGGGCTCGGAATTCTGAGCCTTTTCCTCGCACCCCCAGTTGCGGGAGAATGTGAAGGAGGAGATGTTGACAGGTCGCGTTCCGCTTGACTTGACAATTTTGTCACCAGCAGGTCTTTCAACCCCAGCAGACCTGTGTCTGCCGGAAAGAGAGATCCAAGGTAGGCTTTAAATCTAGGATCGAGCACGGTGGCCAAAATGTAGTGCTCTGATTTCAACAGATTGACCACCCGTGAATCCTTGTTAAGCGAATTAAGGGCTGCATCCACAAGTCCCACATGCCTAGCGGAATCGCTCCGTGTTAGCTCCTTCTTCAATGCCTCCAGCTTCTTCTGCAAAAGCCTGATGAGGGGAATGACCTGACTCAGGCTGGCAGTGTCTGAACTGACTTCACGTGTGGCAAGTTCAAAGGGCATCAGAACCTTGCACAACGTTGAAATCATTCTCCACTGCACTTGAGACAGGTGCATTCCACCTACTATATCGTGCTCAATTGTATAGGCTTGAATGGCCTTTTGCTGCTCCTCCAACCTCTGAAGCATATAGAGGGTTGAATTCCACCTCGTTACCACTTCTTGCTTCAGATGATGGCAGGGCAGGTTCAGTAGTTTTTGGTGGTGCTCCAGTTTTCTGTACGTGGTGCCTGTACGCCGAAAGTGTCCCGCAATTCTTCTGGCCACCGACAGCATCTCTTGCACGCCCCTGTCGTTTTTTAAAAAATTCTGCACCACCAAATTCAAGGTATGTGCAAAACATGGGACGTGCTGGAATTGGCCCAGATTTAATGCACACACAATATTGCTGGCGTTGTCCGATGCCACAAATCCACAGGAGAGTCCAATTGGGGTAAGCCATTCCGCGATGATCTTCCTCAGTTGCCGTAAGAGGTTTTCAGCTGTGTGCGTATTCTGGAAAGCGGTGATACAAAGCGTAGCCTGCCTAGGAAAGAGTTGGCGTTTGCGAGATGCTGCTACTGGTGCCGCCGCTGCTGTTCTTGCGGCGGGAGTCCATACATCTACCCAGTGGGCTGTCACAGTCATATAGTCCTGACCCTGCCCTGCTCCACTTGTCCACATGTCCGTGGTTAAGTGGACATTGGGTACAGCTGCATTTTTTAGGACACTGGTGACTCTTTTTCTGAGGTCTGTGTACATTTTCGGTATCGCCTGCCTAGAGAAATGGAACCTAGATGGTATTTGGTACCGGGGACACAGTACCTCCAACAAGTCTCTAGTTGGCTCTGCAGTAATGATGGATACCGGAACCACGTTTCTCACCACCCAGGATGCCAAGGCCTCAGTTATCCGCTTTGCAGTAGGATGACTGCTGTGATATTTCATCTTCCTCGCAAAGGACTGTTGAACAGTCAATTGCTTACTGGAAGTAGTACAAGTGGGCTTACGACTTCCCCTCTGGGATGACCATCGACTCCCAGCGGCAACAACAGCAGCGCCAGCAGCAGTAGGCGTTACACGCAAGGATGCATCGGAGGAATCCCAGGCAGGAGAGGACTCGTCAGACTTGCCAGTGACATGGCCTGCAGGACTATTGGCATTCCTGGGGAAGGAGGAAATTGACACTGAGGGAGTTGGTGGGGTGGTTTGCGTGAGCTTGGTTACAAGAGGAAGGGATTTACTGGTCAGTGGACTGCTTCCGCTGTCACCCAAAGTTTTTGAACTTGTCACTGACTTATTATGAATGCGCTGCAGGTGACGTATAAGGGAGGATGTTCCGAGGTGGTTAACGTCCTTACCCCTACTTATTACAGCTTGACAAAGGGAACACACGGCTTGACACCTGTTGTCCGCATTTCTGGTGAAATACCTCCACACCGAAGAGCTGATTTTTTTGGTATTTTCACCTGGCATGTCAACGGCCATATTCCTCCCACGGACAACAGGTGTCTCCCCGGGTGCCTGACTTAAACAAACCACCTCACCATCAGAATCCTCCTGGTCAATTTCCTCCCCAGCGCCAGCAACACCCATATCCTCCTCATCCTGGTGTACTTCAACACTGACATCTTCAATCTGACTATCAGGAACTGGACTGCGGGTGCTCCTTCCAGCACTTGCAGGGGGCATGCAAATAGTGGAAGGCGCATGCTCTTCACGTCCAGTGTTGGGAAGGTCAGGCATCGCAAACGACACAATTGGACTCTCCTTGTGGATTTGGGATTTCAAAGAACGCACAGTTCTTTGCGGTGCTTTTGCCAGCTTGAGTCTTTTCAGTTTTCTAGCGAGAGGCTGAGTGCTTCCATCCTCATGTGAAGCTGAACCACTAGCCATGAACATAGGCCAGGGCCTCAGCCGTTCCTTGCCACTCCGTGTGGTAAATGGCATATTGGCAAGTTTACGCTTCTCCTCCGACAATTTTATTTTAGGTTTTGGAGTCCTTTTTTTTCTGATATTTGGTGTTTTGGATTTGACATGCTCTGTACTATGACATTGGGCATCGGCCTTGGCAGACGACGTTGCTGGCATTTCATCGTCTCGGCCATGACTAGTGGCAGCAGCTTCAGCACGAGGTGGAAGTGGATCTTGATCTTTCCCTAATTTTGGAACCTCAACTTTTTTGTTCTCCATATTTTATAGGCAGAACTAAAAGGCACCTCAGGTAAACAATGGAGATGGATGGATTGGATACTAGTATACAATTATGGACGGACTGCCACGGTTAGGTGGTATAAAAAAACCACGGTTAGGTGGTATATATTATAATAATAATACAATTATGGATGGACGGACTGCCTGCCGACTGCCGACACAGAGGTAGCCACAGCCGTGAACTACCGCACTGTACACTGGTTGATAAAGAGATAGTAGTATACTCGTAACAACTAGTATGACACTATGACGACGGTATAAAGAATGAAAAAAAAACCACGGTTAGGTGGTATATATTATAATAATAATACAATTATGGATGGACGGACTGCCTGCCGACTGCCGACACAGAGGTAGCCACAGCCGTGAACTACCGCACTGTACACTGGTTGATAAAGAGATAGTAGTATACTCGTAACAACTAGTATGACACTATGACGACGGTATAAAGAATGAAAAAAAAAACACGGTTAGGTGGTATATATTATAATAATAATACAATTATGGATGGACGGACTGCCTGCCGACTGCCGACACAGAGGTAGCCACAGCCGTGAACTACCGCACTGTACACTGGTTGATAAAGAGATAGTAGTATACTCGTAACAACTAGTATGACACTATGACGACGGTATAAAGAATGAAAAAAAAACCACGGTTAGGTGGTATATATTATAATAATAATACAATTATGGATGGACGGACTGCCTGCCGACTGCCGACACAGAGGTAGCCACAGCCGTGAACTACCGCACTGTACACTGGTTGATAAAGAGATAGTAGTATACTCGTAACAACTAGTATGACACTATGACGACGGTATAAAGAATGGAAAAAAAACCACGGTTAGGTGGTATATATTATAATAATAATACAATTATGGATGGACGGACTGCCTGCCGACTGCCGACACAGAGGTAGCCACAGCCGTGAACTACCGCACTGTACACTGGTTGATAAAGAGATAGTAGTATACTCGTAACAACTAGTATGACACTATGACGACGGTATAAAGAATGAAAAAAAAACCACGGTTAGGTGGTATATATTATAATAATAATACAATTATGGATGGACGGACTGCCTGCCGACTGCCGACACAGAGGTAGCCACAGCCGTGAACTACCGCACTGTACACTGGTTGATAAAGAGATAGTAGTATACTCGTAACAACTAGTATGACACTATGACGACGGTATAAAGAATGAAAAAAAAACCACGGTTAGGTGGTATATATTATAATAATAATACAATTATGGATGGACGGACTGCCTGCCGACTGCCGACACAGAGGTAGCCACAGCCGTGAACTACCGCACTGTACACTGGTTGATAAAGAGATAGTAGTATACTCGTAACAACTAGTATGACACTATGACGGTATAAAGAATGAAAAAAAAACCACGGTTAGGTGGTATATATTATAATAATAATACAATTATGGATGGACGGACTGCCTGCCGACTGCCGACACAGAGGTAGCCACAGCCGTGAACTACCGCACTGTACACTGGTTGATAAAGAGATAGTAGTATACTCGTAACAACTAGTATGACACTATGACGACGGTATAAAGAAAGAAAAAAAAATACCACGGTTAGGTGGTATATATTGTAATACAATTATGGATGGACGGACTGCCTGCCGAGTTCCGACTGCCGACACAGAGGTAGCCACAGCCGTGAACTACCGCACTGTACTGTGTCTGCTGCTAATATAGACTGGTTGATAAAGAGATAGTATACAATACATACAACAATATACTACTATACTGGTGGTCAGGCACTGGTCACCACTAGTCACACTGGCAGTGGCACTCCTGCAGCAAAAGTGTGCACTGTTTAATTTTAAATTAATATAATATTATGTACTCCTGGGGGCTCCTGCTATAACAACCTGCAGTGCTCCCCAGTCTCCCCCACAATTATTATAAGCTTTGCCTTTTATACATTGATGTGCAGCACACTGGGCTGAGCTGAGTGCACACAGACTGAGTCACACTGTGTGACTGGCTGCTGCTGTGTATCGTTTTTTTTCAGGCAGAGAACGGATATAGCAGAGAACGGATATATTATATTAAAATAAATAAAAGTTAACTAACAACAACTGCACTGGTCACTGTGGTAAACTCTGTCTGACTCTGCACAATCTCTCTCTCTCTTCTAATCTAATTTCTAATGGAGAGGACGCCAGCCACGTCCTCTCCCTATCAATCTCAATGCACGTGTGAAAATGGCGGCGACGCGCGGCTCCTTATATAGAATCCGAGTCTCGCGAGAATCCGACAGCGTCATGATGACGTTCGGGCGCGCTCGGGTTAACCGAGCAAGGCGGGAGGATCCGAGTCTGCTCGGACCCGTGAAAAAAACATGAAGTTCGTGCGGGTTCGGTTTCAGAGAAACCGAACCCGCTCATCTCTAGTAAATACTGGCTGTTTTGTTTTTACACTGCAATTTAGATTTCAGTTTGAACACACCGCACCAAAATCTAACTCTCTCTGCACATATTATACACCCCCCCCCCCCTGCAGTGTACATGGTTTTAGCTAATAAATTTGCTGCTGTGATCAGATCTGAGTTAAGCCCTATGTATTTGGCACTGGCAAAGGGTTAGAGGCCTTGCTGTAGAGCTCACACCTTTCTTATCATGCATTGTAATATTTCCTATGTCCTGATGTTGTGCTCTCTGCTCCATCCAAGTAAACAGCAATGTAGCATGGCTATTAAAGAGCGTGAAGATTGCAGATTTCCTGGGATTAATGCTAAGGAATGCTATTCCAGAGGCTGCTGCTTTAATTCAAGTGTCACTGGGGTTAAATGGTGTTTTTACCTTAAAAACACAGGTAGAGTATATAGTACAGTGGTAAAGTGGGAGCATGTAGTGCTATTGATTACAGATTTGATGGAGCTTAAACATGGATAAGGTCCATGGCTCTAAGAGTTTATCTTGTGTATCCTTTATTCTTAGTCATGGTCAGATAAGATTAGAAAATACCATTTAAGTGGAAATTTCCTGTTAGCTGTTTTTCAGTTTGCTCAACTGTCTGATTAACTTGTCCTAAAAAAGGACCAAAGGAGCTAAATTGCCCTGTGATCTAGCTAAATTGCCCCAGTTAAAAAAAAAAAAAACTAAGCTGCTGTAATTCCTGGATGTTTCCTTACTGCATCAACAGGAAGTGACAAGAAACAATGTAATGTGGAACCGTACAGCAGAAGGGATTGCGGCTACCCCACAATAAGTGCAGCGGAATGTAAGAAGAGGAATTGTTGCTTTGACTGCAGCATTCCCGGGGTTAACTGGTGTTTCTTCAAGTCACAAGGTATGGAGCTGCTGTATAGTTACTCGCAAGTCAGTAGTTGTATGATGCTCACACCTGGAAAACTGGATACACACAGAATGCCCTACACAGGGGGTGAAATGAGCGCCCCCCCCCCCCACCTCCCGTACGCTCAGCACACATCACGCTGTGCTGAGCGGGGGCAGAGATGTGTGCTGAGCAGTTCGCTCAGCACACATCTCTCCCCAAAATCGGGCCGTGAATACGGACCTTTAAACTGGATCCACACTTAGATTATCTGTCCAATTAAATTTTTTCTAGTTGAAACAAAATTATGCTAATATGTGGCAGCAAATGACAATTGACCATTTGCTCACAAACACTGGAAAACATCCAAAAATGGTCATTTAGATAAATTGGTTAAATCCATTTCATTTAGCTAATTTATCCAAACTACCTTTATTGTATCTTTGTGGGTGAATGATGTGTGGGTCAGTGTTGAGGGTGGTGGAGGAGATGGGTATTAGGCACAGCAGGGTGTGGACAGTCAAATAGTGTGCTTAGAGGTTCAGAGTCATTGTATGAGACTCTGGCAACAGTGACTTGATGAGTCTGGTGTCCATAGGGTGGGACGCATTAACCTTTTTATGCTATTGAAATAGTTCTCCTCCTGACCGACGCAGTTCCTTGCTCCGAGGTTGGTGTATTGTCCTGTTGCAGCGCCTCTCCACTGTGGTCACAGTGAGCTGTGTGGTGTTGCTGGCGCATGCCAATCTCCCCCCAACCTCCCTCTTGCATTTCAGACCTACGTACGCATGATGGGATCTTGTATGATATGCGCGTGTGCTGTAGAGATGAAAGTGGGGGTGAGGAGGCAGATCGTGAGATGGGGAAACTTTGTGGACTGTTAGCGAAGGGGAGCACTGGGCAATCTGAGTTGCAAAGAGGGCAGCAGAAGAGGTTATTGCATGTGCACTGGTGACAGGTCCATCCTTGGTGGCCAGCCTCAGTGGTAAAGGGGTACATGAGCTAGTGTCCCTTGGCCAGCCATGTACCATGGCCACCTCCCTACCTCCTATATATTCTCCCTGATCTGTCACTTTGTTACGGTCTGCTGCTGGCACTGGTGTATCGTCCTGCAGATGCCGTCTCCGCCCATTGCTGTGACTTCCCCCAGAGTTAGCCACACAGAGTGACAGATCTGGGAAAATATATAGGAGATCATTACTTTCACTTGCAGCCTACCTTATTTTTTGCAGCCTAGCATGCTCCTGACCCATTCTCTCACTAATACTTATACAACATTCATGAACTCATCTTAAGGTTTCTTTATTATTCAGTCACACTGTCTTGGATCCAAACCATTTCCTGTGGCATTGCAGTCAAACAATTGAGCTATTTACCCTTGCATAGAAAGGTATAATCTAAGCTAGAGAATTCTATTTGGAGCTCACCTTGTACTTTGTGAAGAAATAATCAGCTTTGTGGCTGAGCAGATATATGGAGTGTGTGGCTGCACACTGCATTGATCTGCTGAGTTGCAATGCTAATAATTTTTTTTTTGCAAAGTACCAATAGCTTCATTGTGAAGGTGGAAAGAAGGGTGTTACGGCATGGAATGTACAAACTGCGAGACCCTGCTGGTAGCGCCTTTGTCTATTTAGTAGGAAGGGCACGTAACAGCCGGGGGGCAATGGAGGAAGCCCCTTTAGGGCTGGAGCCCGGCGGCAACTGACTCCGTTGTCTCTGGCAGTTCCGCCCCTGGACTAGAGGAATGGTCAAGAACATGGCAACATTTAATGCCAAAAAATGCAAAATCATACACGTCTCAAAAATGCAAAGGCTAACTATAATATTAAGGGCATTATAATGGCAAGAGGAAAGCTATCTAAGTATTACTATTTCAGGTGAGCAATGTAACAAAGCAATAGGAAAGGCAAGTCAGATGCTTGTTTGCATAGGTTAAAGAACCAGTAGCAGAAAAAAGTAATACAGGTTGAGTATCCCATATCCAAATATTCAGAAATACGGAATATTCCGAAATACGGACTTTTTTGAGTGAGACTGAGATAGTGAAACCTTTGTGTTTTGATGGCTCAGTGTACACAAACTTTGTTTAATACTCAAAGTTATTAAAAATATTGTATTAAATGAACTTCAGACTGTGTGTATAAGGTGTATATGAAACATAAATGAATTCTGTGAATGTACACACACTTTGTTTAATGCACAAAGTTATAAAAAATATTGGCTAAAATGACCTTCAGGCTGTGTGTATAAGGTGTATATGAAACATAAATGCCTTCTGTGCTTAGATTTAGGTCCCATCACCATAATATCTCGTTATGGTATGCAATTATTCCAAAATACAGAAAAATTTGATATCCAAAATTCCTCTGGTCCCAAGCATTTTGGATAAGGGATACTCAACCTGTAATGCCACTGTATAGGTCCTTGGTACAGCCACATTTAGAATCCTGTGTTCAGTTCCAGAAGCCATATCTCCAGAAGGCTGTAAATACATTAGGGCAACTAAAATTGTGCATGGCCTACATCACAAAACTTACCTGGAAATACTAAAAAATGTTGATGTGTATAGTTTGGAGAAGGGAAGAGGGAACATACAGTAATAGAAACATTTAAATATATAGGGAGGAATGTAATAGGGTGTGAGAATCAGAAAGTGAGAGATTTTGTGTTTTTTCCTGTTGTTTTTTTTTTTTTTTTTTTTTTGATTGTTTGTTTTTAAAGTGGCAATCCTTTACATGGCAAAACCGGGTTGATATTTGCCATGTAAAGGATTGCCACCGTGGGCATGTGTAGAAGGGGCACTGCTACTGTTGGCATTATGTGTGTAAGCTGCACTGATATGGTGGTTATGTGTATAAAGGGCACTGCGACTGTGGGTATTATTATTATTATTATTACATGCGGTGTAATGACAATAAGATAGTGCTACTGTGTGGCGTATTTTGATTTGGGGTGCTATTGTGTGGCCATGCCCCTTCCTTGTGATACCACACCTTCTTTTTTTAAGGAGCGCACTGTCCCTTTATTAAGTATTGGAGAGAGGGCCCAAATTAATAGTTTGCAGGGAGGCGCCAAACACCCTAGCACTGGCCCTTTGGTAGGGGACAGGATTTGCTTCTGCTTGTGCACATATGTTATGATTGCCAGCCAACAGCACTGGTTTTGCCTATAACACTAACTATAAATATTTTGAATTGGTCCTGGACCACCAATCCAAGGCACCCCTGCAAGTGTCCTGAGGCACCCCAGGGTGCAGTTTGAGAACCACTGGTCTAGTGAGTACCCAGGATAATTATTGTAGCTGGTCTACGGGTAACAGCTCTCAGATCCACTTCTAGAAAAAATGCAGCAATGTAATTTGAGTGACAAACTGCAGAGATGAACCCTTTCTGTGACTGCTGCACAGGGATCACACAAACTCTATTCATAGGGCTGACTTCACTTAGGGGAGATGTTCTCACCCCGCAAAGAAGTGCGAGTATATACCGCACTTACGGTACCATTGGATTTACAGATATTTTCTTGCAATACACTATGGGGGTCATTCTGAGTTGATTGCTCGCTAGCAGTTTTTAGCAGCCATGCAAACGCATTGTCGCTGCCCACTGGAGAGTGTATATTCACTTTGGAGAAGTGCGAATACTTGAGTAGCAGAGCGCCTGCAAAATCGTTTCAAAATAAGACCAGCACTGTAGTTACACTTCTTGTGCGTTGATTCTAACAACCGAGGGACGGCTTTTGATGTCACACACCCATCCAGCGAATGCCCAGCCACGTCTGCATTTCTTCTGCCACGCCTGCATTTTTCCAAGCACTCCCTGAAAACGGTCAGTTGACACCCAGAAACGCCCTCTTTCTGTCAATCTCCTTGTGGCCTGTTCTGTGATTGGAATAATCGCTAGAACTAGTGCAAAACCACAATGGACTTTGTACCCGTACGATGCGCATGCACATTACGGAGCATGCGCATGCACAGATTAGCCATTTTTTTTCAACTGATTGCTACGCAGCGAACAACGGCAGCAAGCGATCAACTCGGAATGACCCCCTATATACATAGAAACATGGATTTTTACTGCAGGAATTATGGTTAGTTTAGGGGTATCGGTTAGGGTCAACAGAGGTGTAGCTAGGGGTCCAAGCGCCCCTGGCAAAGTAAGGGACTGGCGCCCCCCCTTTCGATAAAGCATTGCAGTCCATTGGCGGTTACCATGTTGGAGCCACAGCAACTGACCCCCTCCCCCACACGCTGCCCTACATCATCGGCTGGGATTCACTGTTGGTGTGAAGCCACTGGGAACATTCTGGTAGCATTAGCAGCAGTCTGTGTCATAGATAGGGAAGGCAGAAGGTTAACTAGCTAATAGCAGTCTGTTGGCAGCAGAGGCTGGGCGGGGGGCTGAGAATGAGCCAACGCTGATCAGTGTCCAGTCTGCTCAGACAAAAATATTTTGTGATCAGGGCTGGTTCTAGACCAAAGGAGCCAATGGCAAAAATTTCCTTTGGCACCCCCCCCCCCCCCCACACACACACACACACACACACACACACACACACACACACACACACACCAAAAAAGAACATATCCCAGTTTAACATAACGCTATGTGGTGCAAGGTGTGGAGCTGGTCACTTGTATCAGACCTCTGACATTTGCCTTTTCACCCATATTGCATACTTTTGTCTTGCAGGTTGTGTCTTAATTCAAGAAGTGTTCTAAGTACTTCAGCTTAGTATCTTTACTGACCCCTCTTTACCCCACACTACATAACTGACCCCTCTATACCCTACACTACATCACTGACCTTTCTATAACCATCACTGCATTACTGACCCCTCTTTAGAGATGTGCACTTGAAATTTTTCGGGTTTTGTGTTTTGGGTTCGGTTCCGCGGCCGTGTTTTGGGTTCGACCGCGTTTTGGCAAAACCTCACTGAATTTTTTTTGTCGGATTCGGGTGTGTTTTGGATTCGGGTGTTTTTTTCAAAAAACACTAAAAAACAGCTTAAATCATAGAATTTGGGGGTCATTTTGATCCCAAAGTATTATTAACCTCAAAAACCATAATTTCCACTCATTTTCAGTCTATTCTGAACGCCTCACACCTCACAATATTATTTTTAGTCCTAAAATTTGCACCGAGGTCGCTGGATGACTAAGCTAAGCGACCCTAGTGGCCGACACAAACACCTGGCCCATCTAGGAGTGGCACTGCAGTGTCACACAGGATGGCCCTTCCAAAAAACACTCCCCAAACAGCACATGACGCAAAGAAAAAAAGAGGCGCAATGAGGTAGCTGTGTGAGTAAGCTAAGCGACCCTAGCGGCCGACACAAACACCTGGCCCATCTAGGAGTGTCACTGCAGTGTCACGCAGGATGGCCCTTCCAAAAAACACTCCCCAAACAGCACATGACGCAAAGAAAAAAAGAGGCGCAATGAGGTAGCTGTGTGAGTAAGATAAGCGACCCTAGTGGCCGACACAAACACCTGGCCCATCTAGGAGTGGCACTGCAGTGTCACGCAGGATGGCCCTTCCAAAAAACATTACCCAAACAGCACATGACGCAAAGAAAAAAAGAGGCGCAATGAGGTAGCTGTGTGAGTAAGATAAGCGACCCTAGTGGCCGACACAAACACCTGGCCCATCTAGGAGTGTCACTGCAGTGTCACGCAGGATGGCCCTTCAAAAAAATACTCCCCAAACAGCACATGACGCAAAGAAAAATGAAAGAAAAAAGAGGTGCAAGATGGAATTGTCCTTGGGCCCTCCCACCCACCCTTATGTTGTATAAACAGGACATGCACACTTTAACCAACCAATCATTTCAGTGACAGGGTCTGCCACACGACTGTGACTGAAATGACGGGTTGGTTTGGACCCCCACCAAAAAAGAAGCAATTAATCTCTCCTTGCACAAACTGGCTCTACAGAGGCAAGATGTCCACCTCATCATCATCCTCCGATATATCACCGTGTACATCCCCCTCCTCACAGATTATCAATTCGTCCCCACTGGAATCCACCATCTCAGCTCCCTGTGTACTTTGTGGAGGCAATTGCTGCTGGTCAATGTCTCCACGGAGGAATTGATTATAATTCATTTTAATGAACATCATCTTCTCCACATTTTCTGGAAGTAACCTCGTACGCCGATTGCTGACAAGGTGAGCGGCGGCACTAAACACTCTTTCGGAGTACACACTTGTGGGAGGGCAACTTAGGTAGAATAAAGCCAGTTTGTGCAAGGGCCTCCAAATTGCCTCTTTTTCCTGCCAGTATAAGTACGGACTGTCTGACGTGCCTACTTGGATGCGGTCACTCATATAATCCTCCACCATTCTTTCAATGGGGAGAGAATCATATGCAGTGCCAGTAGACGACATGTCCGACTCCGTAATCGTTGTCAGGTCCTTCAGTACGGACCAGATGTCAGCATCAGCAGTCGCTCCAGACTGCCCTGCATCACCGCCAGCGGGTGGGCTCGGAATTCTGAGCCTTTTCCTCGCACCCCCAGTTGCGGGAGAATGTGAAGGAGGAGATGTTGACAGGTCGCGTTCCGCTTGACTTGACAATTTTCTCACCAGCAGGTCTTTGAACCCCAGCAGACTTGTGTGTGCCGGAAAGAGAGATCCAAGGTAGGTTTTAAATCTAGGATCGAGCACGGTGGCCAAAATGTAGTGCTCTGATTTCAACGGATTGACCACCCGTGAATCCTTGTTAAGCGAATTAAGGGCTCCATCCACAAGTCCCACATGCCTAGCGGAATCGCTCTGTGTTAGCTCCTCCTTCAATGTCTCCAGCTTCTTCTGCAAAAGCCTGATGAGGGGAATGACCTGACTCAGGCTGGCAGTGTCTGAACTGACTTCACGTGTGGCAAGTTCAAAGGGCATCAGAACCTTGCACAACGTTGAAATCATTCTCCACTGCGCTTGAGACAGGTGCATTCCACCTCCTATATCGTGCTCAATTGTATAGGCTTGAATGGCCTTTTGCTGCTCCTCCAACCTCTGAAGCATATATAGGGTTGAATTCCACCTCGTTACCACTTCTTGCTTCAGATGATGGCAGGGCAGGTTCAGGCGTTTTTGGTGTTGCTCCAGTCTTCTGTACGTGGTGCCTGTACGCCGAAAGTGTCCCGCAATTCTTCTGGCCACCGACAGCATCTCTTGCACGCGCCTCTCGTTTTTTAAATAATTCTGCACCACCAAATTCAAGGTATGTGCAAAACATGGGACGTGCTGGAATTTGCCCATATTTAATGCACACACAATATTGCTGGCATTGTCCGATGCCACAAATCCACAGGAGAGTCCAATTGGGGTAAGCCATTCCGCGATGATCTTCCTCAGTTGCCGTAAGAGGTTTTCAGCTGTGTGCGTATTCTGGAAACCGGTGATACAAAGCGTAGCCTGCCTAGGAGTTGGCGTTTGCGAGATGCTGCTACTGGTGCCGCCGCTGCTGTTCTTGCGGCGGGAGTCCATACATCTACCCAGTGGGCTGTCACAGTCATATAGTCCTGACCCTGCCCTGCTCCACTTGTCCACATGTCCGTGGTTAAGTGGACATTGGGTACAACTGCATTTTTTAGGACACTGGTGAGTCTTTTTCTGACGTCCGTGTACATTCTCGGTATCGCCTGCCTAGAGAAGTGGAACCTAGATGGTATTTGGTAACGGGGGCACACTACCTCAAGAAATTGTCTAGTTCCCTGTGAACTAACGGCGGATACCGGACGCACGTCTAACACCAACATAGTTGTCAAGGCCTCAGTTATCCGCTTTGCAACAGGATGACTGCTGTGATATTTCATCTTCCTCGCAAAGGACTGTTGGACAGTCAATTGCTTGGTGGAAGTAGTAAAAGTGGGCTTACGACTTCCCCTCTGGGATGACCATCGACTCCCAGCAGCAACAACAGCAGCGCCAGCAGCAGTAGGCGTTACACGCAAGGATGCATCGGAGGAATCCCAGGCAGGAGAGGACTCGTCAGAATTGCCAGTGACATGGCCTGCAGGACTATTGGCATTCCTGGGGAAGGAGGAAATTGACACTGAGGGAGTTGGTGGTGTGGTTTGCGTGAGCTTGGTTACAAGAGGAAGGGATTTACTGGTCAGTGGACTGCTTCCGCTGTCGCCCAAAGTTTTTGAACTTGTCACTGACTTATTATGAATGTGCTGCAGGTGACGTATAAGGGAGGATGTTCCGAGGTGGTTAACGTCCTTACCCCTACTTATTACAGCTTGACAAAGGCAACACACGGCTTGACACCTGTTGTCCGCATTTCTGTTGAAATACTTCCACACCGAAGAGCTGATTTTTTTGGTATTTTCACCAGGCATGTCAATGGCCATATTCCTCCCACGGACAACAGGTGTCTCCCCGGGTGCCTGACTTAAACAAACCACCTCACCATCAGAATCCTCCTGGTCAATTTCCTCCCCAGCGCCAGCAACACCCATATCCTCCTCATCCTGGTGTACTTCAACACTGACATCTTCAATCTGACTATCAGGAAATGGACTGCGGGTGCTCCTTCCAGCACTTGCAGGGGGCGTGCAAATGGTGGAAGGCGCATGCTCTTCACGTCCAGTGTTGGGAAGGTCAGGCATCGCAACCGACACAATTGGACTCTCCTTGTGGATTTGGGATTTCGAAGAACGCACAGTTCTTTGCTGTGCTTTTGCCAGCTTGAGTCTTTTCATTTTCTAGCGAGAGGCTGAGTGCTTCCATCCTCATGTGAAGCTGAACCACTAGCCATGAACATAGGCCAGGGCCTCAGCCGTTCCTTGCCACTCCGTGTGGTAAATGGCATATTGGCAAGTTTACGCTTCTCCTCCGACAATTTTATTTTAGATTTTTGAGTCCTTTTTTTACTGATATTTGGTGTTTTGGATTTTACATGCTCTGTACTATGACATTGGGCATCGGCCTTGGCAGACAACGTTGCTGGCATTTCATCGTCTCAGCCATGACTAGTGGCAGCAGCTTCAGCACGAGGTGGAAGTCGATCTTGATCTTTCCCTATTTTTGGAACCTCAACATTTTTGTTCTCCATATTTTAATAGGCACAACTAAAAGGCACCTCAGGTAAACAATGGAGATGGATGGATACTAGTATACTTATGGATGACGAGCGACTGCCGACACAGAGGTAGCTACAGCCGTGGACTACCGTACTGTGTCTGCTTCTAATATAGACTGGATGATAATGAGATAAAATTAAAATATATATATATATATATCACACTAGTACTGCAGCCGGACAGTTATATATTATGTAATGACGGACCTGCTGGACACTGTCTGTCAGCACTGCAGACTCCTAAAGTAAGCTACTAGTATCAAGAAGATAGAAAAAAAAAAAAAACACGGGTAGGTGGTATACAATTATGGATGGACGAGCGACTGCCGACACAGAGGTAACTACAGCCGTGGACTACCGTACTTGTCTGCTGCTAATATAGACTGGATGATAATGAGATACAATTAAAATATATATATATATCACACTAGTACTGCAGCCGGACAGGTATATATTATGTAATGACGGACCTGCTGGACACTGTCTGTCAGCACTGCAGACTCCTAAAGTAAGCTACTAGTATCAAGAAGATAGAAAAAAAAAAACCACGGGTAGGTGGTATACAATTATGGATGGACGAGCGACTGCCGACACAGAGGTAGCTACAGCCGTGGACTACCGTACTGTGTCTGCTGCTAATATAGACTGGATGATAATGAGATAAAATTAAAATATATATATATATATATATATCACACTAGTACTGCAGCCGGACAGGTATATATTATGTAATGACGGACCTGCTGGACACTGTCTGTCAGCACTGCAGACTCCTAAAGTAAGCTACTAGTATCAAGAAGATAGAAAAAAAAAAAACCACGGGTAGGTGATATACAATTATGGATGGACGAGCGACTGCCGACACAGAGGTAGCTACAGCCGTGGACTACCGTACTGTGTCTGCTGCTAATATAGACTGGATGATAATGAGATAAAATTAAAATATATATATATATCACACTAGTACTGCAGCCGGACAGGTATATATTATGTAATGACGGACCTGCTGGACACTGTCTGTCAGCACTGCAGACTCCTAAAGTAAGCTACTAGTATCAAGAAGATAGAAAAAAAAAAACCACGGGTAGGTGGTATACAATTATGGATGGACGAGCGACTGCCGACACAGAGGTAGCTACACCCGTGGACTACCGTACTGTGTCTGCTGCTAATATAGACTGGATGATAATGAGATAAAATTAAAATATATATATATTATATATCACACTAGTACTGCAGCCGGACAGGTATATATTATGTAATGACGGACCTGCTGGACACTGTCTGTCAGACTCAGCACTGCAGACTCCTAAAGTAAGCTACTAGTATCAAGAAGATAGAAAAAAAAAAAACCACTGGTAGGTGGTATACAATTATGGATGGACGAGCGACTGCCGACACAGAGGTAACTACAGCCGTGGACTACCGTACTGTGTCTGCTGCTAATATAGACTGGATGATAATGAGATAAAATTAAAATATATATATATATCACACTAGTACTGCAGCCGGACAGGTATATATTATGTAATGACGGACCTGCTGGACACTGTCTGTCAGCACTGCAGACTCCTAAAGTAAGCTACTAGTATCAAGAAGATAGAAAAAAAAAACCACGGGTAGGTGGTATACAATTATGGATGGACGAGCGACTGCCGACACAGAGGTAGCTACAGCCGTGGACTACCGTACTGTGTCTGCTGCTAATATAGACTGGATGATAATGAGATAAAATTAAAATATATATATATTATATATCACACTAGTAGCTACAGCCGTGGACTACCGTACTGTGTCTGCTGCTAATAAAGACTGGATGATAATGAGATAAAATTAAAATATATATATATATATATATATATCACACTAGTACTGCAGCCGGACAGGTATATATTATGTAATGACGGACCTGCTGGACACTGTCTGCAGAATGCGTTTATAAAAACACCACACGACGAGTGTTTAACTTTTTCAGGCAGACAATCACAATATACTGGTGGTCAGCAGACAATCACAATACTGGTGGTCAGTGGTCACTGGTCAGTCACACTGGCAGTGGCACTCTGGCAGCAAAAGTGTGCACTGTACTTAAAATATGTACTCCTGCTATAACTGCTCCCCAGTCTCCCCCACAATTAAGCTGTGTGAGCAGTGAGCACTCAGCACAGTCAGATAATGATATACAGTATTACATATAATGCAGCACACTGGGCTGAGCACAGATATGGTATGTGACTGTGTCACACTGTGTATCGTTTTTCTTCAGGCAGAGAACGGATTAATTAAACTGGTGGTCACTGGTCACACTATCAGCAGCAAGTAGTACTCCTCCTAATAATATGCTCCCCAAAATTTGTGTCTCTCTCTAGTACTCTAGTCTAAAAGGAGAGGACGCCAGCCACGTCCTCTCCCTATCAATCTCAATGCACGTGTGAAAATGGCGGCAAAACCACAATGGACTTTGTACCCGTACGATGCGCATGCACATTACGGAGCATGCGCATGCACAGATTAGCCATTTTTTTTCAACTGATTGCTACGCAGCGAACAACGGCAGCAAGCGATCAACTCGGAATGACCCCCTATATACATAGAAACATGGATTTTTACTGCAGGAATTATGGTTAGTTTAGGGGTATCGGTTAGGGTCAACAGAGGTGTAGCTAGGGGTCCAAGCGCCCCTGGCAAAGTAAGGGACTGGCGCCCCCCCTTTCGATAAAGCATTGCAGTCCATTGGCGGTTACCATGTTGGAGCCACAGCAACTGACCCCCTCCCCCACACGCTGCCCTACATCATCGGCTGGGATTCACTGTTGGTGTGAAGCCACTGGGAACATTCTGGTAGCATTAGCAGCAGTCTGTGTCATAGATAGGGAAGGCAGAAGGTTAACTAGCTAATAGCAGTCTGTTGGCAACAGAGGCTGGGCGGGGGGCTGAGAATGAGCCAACGCTGATCAGTGTCCAGTCTGCTCAGACAAAAATATTTTGTGATCAGGGCTGGTTCTAGACCAAAGGAGCCAATGGCAAAAATTTCCTTTGGCACCCCCCCCCCCCCCCCCCCACACACACACACATACACACACACACACACCAAAAAAGAACATATCCCAGTTTAACATAACGCTATGTGGTGTGCAAGGTGTGGAGCTGGTCACTTGTATCAGACCTCTGACATTTGCCTTTTCACCCATATTGCATACTTTTTCTTGCAGGTTGTGTCTTAATTCAAGAAGTGTTCTAAGTACTTCAGCTTAGTATCTTTACTGACCCCTCTTTACCCCACACTACATAACTGACCCCTCTATACCCTACACTACATCACTGACCTTTCTATAACCATCACTGCATTACTGACCCCTCTATACAGTACACTGACCTCTATATACCTGCTAGTACATCCCTGATGCCTATATTCCCTAAGCTAAATCCCTGACGCCTCTATTCCCTACGCTACATCCCTGACGCCTCTATTCCCTACGCTACATCCCTGACGCCTCTATTCCCTACGCTACATCCCTGACGCCTCTATTCCCTATGCTACATCCCTGACGCCTCTATTCCCTACGCTACATTCCTGATGCCTCTATAACCTACGCTACATCCCTGACGCCTCTATACCCTACGCTACATCCCTGACGCCTCTATACAGTACAATGCATTACTGATCCCTCTAGACCATACATCCTCATTACATCAGAGAGATAGTGAAACACTGGAAAAAATAAGGATAAAGTGGACTACAGAAACTGATGCTCTAAACAAAGGAGAGAGAGAGAGAGAGAGAAAAGCACAAGGGAAAGTGGGCAATCGGAACACCATAGAGAGAGGAGAGATAGAAATGCCTGAAAAAGTAAAGGGGGTTGGGTATGGCATCCGGCGCTCGGGATTCCAGCAGTCACATGATACCTAATCCTAACCCTCTGGGGGGGTGGTGGATAGGGCTAACCCTCAGGGGGTGGCAGCTAGGACTAACCCCCCCCCCTCCTAGTGCCTTCCCTAACACCCCCTCCCCCGGTCCTAACCCTCCCTCCAATACTCGCCTTCGGGATGTTGGCTGTCTGTGTGCCGGCACCAGTCTCCCAAGTGGTGTCAGAATTCCAACATCGGTCAAATGACCGCCGGTATACCGTCTGCCGGGATGGTAAATGTATCCTGAGGACAGGTAGTGAGTGTGGAGGGATAGGTGGTTCAGTAAAATGTAACAGCTCAAACTGCGATCATTCACTGATAAATTGATTTATAGCTCTCCCTTTTTAACCATTGCAGTCATAAAAGCAATGTTTTTAGACTTTTAAATAAAGCTTGTTAGCATCCCCAGCACACTGTATATGCTGGGAGATGTAGTTCTCAATATGAAAACATTTAATTACTGTATGAACTCTAATTCCCCAACTGAAACCTCTCACAAACACACACTCCAAAATCTAGTACACACACACACACATTTCCCCAATACTGACAACTCTCATCACTTCCACACACTGACAACTCCCTCCTGCTCCTCTCCCCACTGACACTGACAGCTCCCTCACAGTCACACACATCCTCCACCCCCCCACACACACACTGATAGCACACATGCACAAATCCCTCCCTCCTCGACACTAACTGTCACGGACTGCTTGGGCAGCAGGGGGCAGGCTCTGACTTGAAGTGCTGAAATTCAACAGCTCTCTCGAACTTGCAAGGCATGGCTGTGCAGCTGTCTCCAGCCATCTCCTTGCCCACTGTGTAATTTGTGGCGTTCTCTGATGTTCCCCGCTCTGCCTCTACAACCGGCACATAATGTACAGCAGTGGTGACTCCTGAGTATGGGCCTGGAGAACTCCGCCTACCGGGGGGTAGGGATTAATAATTTCAAAGGGGCAGAGCTAGGAGTGAAGCAGTGGACAGCAGTTGAGGGGCGTTTCAAACTGTAACAGGGTTGGGACAATTTCAGTATCCTTCCCTCACCGTCTAATTGGTCAGTCCCACGCCGAGACTGCAGAACTCTATCCCTTAGCCACGGTTGGCACAGCTGGATGGTGCCCCTGGCAAGTGCCATCCTGGCCAAGGGGTAGATACGCCCCTGAGGGTCAGGGCCAGCAACAGAAATCTCGGGGCCCAGTACACTGATATCTCTGGGGCCCCCTCAACCCCCCCTTAACTTGGCAGAGGGATCTTTAAAAAAAAATGGAGCCTTTGACTCGGACCGTCAGTGAGGCCGGCAGGTGGTTTTCATACTGGGCTATCCAGCTCTTCGGTGGCGGTGGCAGGGACATTCAGAAAAGGGCCAGCACAGCAACATGCATAATAATGGCAATACAGTATGGACCACAGGGACTGGACAAAGTGATGGGGTAAAAGGAGGGGGGAGGGTTTAGTTGGCCTGTTAATTGTTTTCCTGCTTAAATTGAGCAGTTGGTGGATACACTTTAAAAAGCAATATTGGCACTGTGGCCCCATTATTTCTGTTCTTAATACTTGGAGCCCTGAACAAGTGTCCCCTTTGTCCCCCCTGTCACCGGGCCTGTTCAGGCGTTACCTATGGAGAAGCTGCGACATGACATCCTAGGACACGATACTGCACCATGCATCACCATTATATTTCAGTGTGCCTTGTCAATATTTAAATCTTGTTCTGTGTGACGTGAGTTGTAAATGGTTGAAAATCTCTGTGCTACAGTATCGTCACCATGTAGTTATAACAACACAGCAAAACCACCAAAAGACGTGTTTTGGTAGAGGGACTGCTGGAGGGGCCCATTGGGGCCCCCGTTTGCTACCCCACCCCAGTATACCTGTGCTGTAGCCAGTGGAAGGGGCACTATCTTCCCGGTGATCTCTTCGGGAAGATGGTGCCGCACATAGAAAGCAAAGACTCTGGCTGCACTCTCCTGCCCTCGCTCTAAGCAAGGTGATCGGGCCACAAAAGGACCCCTGTCGGACCCCGGCCTGTGGGCCACAAAAGGATGCATTGGGGGCGGCATGCGGCCCATGGGTTTGACACCCCTGCTCTAGAGTATCAAAATTTGTTTCACGGCACCCCTAGGCCAAAGTTTTTTTTATTGAGAAATTCAGAAAAAAATATAAAATTAAGTAAATTGTGTTTATAGCATGTCATCCTCAGGTTCAGTTATGTTGTGAGGGAATGGTTTTGCCAATTTAATAAAGTATAAATAATTTTAATTGGTCCTGGACCACCAAACTATGCTACCAGTGCAAGAACCCCAGTTTGGAAACTACTGCCATAAAATAAACCTTTTTTGTTTTTTTTAAACTACATGTAATACACCTTAGATCTCAGTTCCTAAAAGGTTTTAAACCTTTGCATACAGTAAACTACACATATTTAAAAATCCTACACCGGGCACAAGTGCTCACGGGCCAATTTCATGGCAGTCTCGGATAGGAGGGCATTGTGGATTCACCAAGGGAATGCTGATGCTGACTCCAAGAAGAAAGGGAGTCTCTTCCCTATGAAGGTGAAGCCTTGTTTGGCGACGGCCTAGTTAATTTGATCTCGGCAGCTCCCGCAGGTAAGTCATCCTTCTTGCCCTATGTTCCCTCTCAACGGATGAAGACGCATCATTATCTGACGCAGTCATTTCGGCCCAATAGATATGCAAGAAGTTAAGATTCCTCTTTCTTTGCAGGTAGAGGAAGGAAAAGAGGGAAGAGGTCTGTAGCCTCTTCAAGATCGCAGGAGCAGAGATCGTCCTCTGCTTTTGCCAAATCCACTGCATGACGCTGGGGCTCTCTTGCAGGAGCCCGCACCAGTGGGGGGCACGTCTAAAACTCTTCAGTCAGTTCTGGATTCATTCGGACCTGGACTCGTGGGTTTTACAAATAGTGTCCCAAGGGTACAAACTGGGGTTTCAAGACGTTCCCCCTCACCGATTGTTCAAATCAGCCTTAGTCAGCAGGGAGAAGGTTTTTATTCAAGCCTCTTCGTGGTCCCGAAGCCGGACGGCTCAGTCAGACCAATCTTAAATCTGAAATCCCTTAATTTCTACATAAAGAAATTCAATTTCAAGATGGAATCTCTCAGGGTAGTGATCTCCAGTCCGGGGGATAAAGGAGATTTCATGGTTTTGGTAGACATAAAGGATGCCTACTTATATGTTCCCATTTAGCCACTGCATCAAGCTACCTGAGGTTTGCAATTCAGGATTGTCATTACCAATTTCAGACGTTGCCGTTTGGTCTGTCCACGGCTCCGAGGATTTTCACCAGGGTGATGGCGGAAATGATGGTTCTCCTTCGCAAGCAAGGAGTCACAATTATCCCGTACTTGGATGATCTCCTGATAAAGGCGAGATCCAGGGACCAGTTGGTGCAAAACATCTACTCTCCCTGACAGTTCTTCAACAACATGGTTGGCTCCTAAACTTGCCAAAATCGCAGTTGGTCCCAATGACGCGGTTGTTGTTTTTGGGAGTGATACTGGACACAGAAGAGGTTTTCTTCTAGTGGAAAGGCTCTGGAGATCCAGAGTCTGGTCAAACAAATTCTGAAACCAGCAAGAGTGTTAATCCATCATTGCATTCAGTTGCTGGGGAAGATGGTTGCGGCCTACGAGGCCATTCAGTTTGGCAGGTTCCATGCCAGAGTGTTCCAGTGGGACCTGTTGGACAAGTGGTCCGGATCCCACCTACACATGCACCGGAGGATAATCCTGTCTTCCAAGACCAGAATCTCACTCCATTGGTGGCTGCACAGTTCTCACCACCTAGAGGGGCGATGGTTCGGGATCCAGGACGGGATCCTATGGACCACGGATGCAACCCTCTGAGGCTGGAGAGCAGTCACACAGGGGGAAAACATCCAAGGAAGATGGTCAAGTCTTCCTTGGATGTTTTCATCTCCACATAAATGTTCTGGAGTTAAGGGCCATTTAATAACTGCAGACACAGTACGCACTGGGACGGGTGCCCAGCATCCTCTACGGACTAAGAGAAAAGGATTTACCGGTAGGTATTAAAATCCTATTTTCTCTAACGTCCTAGAGGATGCTGGGGACTCCGTAAGGACCATGGGGATAGACGGGCTCCGCAGGAGACATGGGCACTTTAAGAAAGACTTTAGTTCTGGGTGTGCACTGGCTCCTCCCTCTATGCCCCTCCTCCAGACCTCAGTTTGATACTGTACCCAGTGGAGACTGGGTGCTTTTCAGGAGCTCTCCTGAGCTTTCTGACAGAAAGTATTTTGTTAGGTTTTTCATTTTCAGGGAGCACTGCTGGCAACAGACTCCCTCATCGAGGGACTGAGGGGAGAGAAGCAGCCCTACTCTCTGAGTTGCAAGGTCCTGCTTCTTAGGCTACTGGACTCCATTAGCTCCAGTGGGATTGGTACGCAGGATCTCACCCTCGCCGTCCGTCCCAGAGCCGCGCCGCCGTCCCCCTCGCAGAGCCGGAAGATAGAAGCCGGGTGAGTATGAGAAGAAAAGAAGACTTCAGAGGCGGCAGAAGACTTCATGATCTTCACTGAGGTAACGCACAGCACTGCAGCTGTGCGCCTTTGCTCCCATACACCTCACATACTCCGGTCACTGTAAGGGTGCAGGGCGCAGGGGGGGCGCCCTGGGCAGCAATATAAACCTCTTTCGCAAAAATATAACATATATACAGCTGGGCACTTTATATATGTATAAGCCCCCACCAATTTTACAGTTTAAGCGGGACAGAAGCCCGCCTCCGAGGGGGCGGGGCTTCTCCCTCAGCACTCACCAGCGCCATTTTTTCTCCACAGCACCGCTGAGAGGAAGCTCCCCGGACTCTACCCTGCTTATACCACGTTAGACAAGAGGGTTGAAAAGAGGGGGGGGGGGGGCACATAATTCGCAAATTACATACAGCAGCACTACTGGGCAAACATTAAGTTACTGTTTTATTCCTGGGTTATATAGCGCTGGGGGGTGTGCTGGCATACTCTCTCTCTGTCTCTCCAAAGGGCCTTGTGGGGAAACTGTCTTCAGAAAAAGCATTCCCTGTGTGTGAAGTGTGTCGGTACACGTGTGTCGACATGTCTGAGGAAGAAGGCTATATTAGAGAGGAGCGGGAGCAAATGAATGTGGTGTCTCCGCCGACAGCTGATTGGATGGATATGTGGAATGTTTTAAATGCTAGTGTAAACTCATTGCACAAAAGATTAGACAAGGCAGAAGCTTTGGGACAGTCAGGGTTTCAACCCATGCCTGATCCTATGTTGCAGGGACTGTCAGGGTCTCATAAGCGCCCACTATCCCAGATTGTTGACACAGATACCGACACGGATTCTGACTCCAGTGTCGATTACGATGAAGCAAAGTTACAGCCAAAATTGGCAAAATCCATTCTATTTATGATTATGGCAATAAAAGATGTTTTGCACATCACAGAGGAACCCCCTGTCGCTGACAAGAGGGTACATATGTACAAGGGAAAGAAGCCTGAGGTAACCTTTCCCCCCTCACACGAGCTGAACGAGTTATGTGAAAAAGCTTGGGAATCTCCAGATAAAAGACTGCAGATTTCCAAAAGGATTCTTATGGCGTATCCTTTCCCATCAACGGATAGGTTACGATGGGAATCCTCCCCTAGGGTGGACAAAGCATTTACACGCTTATCCAAGAAGGTAGCCCTCCCGTCCCAGGATACGGCTACCCTCAAAGAGTGTGCTGACCGCAAACAGGAGATTACCCTGAAGTCCATTTATACACATTCAGGTACCTTACTCAGACCGGCAATTGCGTCGGCCTGGGTGTGTAGTGCTGTAGCGGCATGGACAAATACCTTATCTGAGGGGATGGATAGCCTAGACAAGGATACTATTTTATTGACCCTGGGGCATATAAGAGATGCTGTCCTATATATGTGTGTATGCAAACTACAGGTGGTGCTGCAGGGCCCACACCCTTTTACTTGTCTTGTAGAGCAGCTCTGAAGCTGTTACAGTGCCCAGCTGCTGCAAGAAATCAGCTTGAATGCTTCAGGGGCTTGGGCATGGCCAACATGAGCCCCACACCGAAGGAGGGTGGGGGTGTTTAATGCAAACTTGGGGTTATCCAAGCGCCGCAAAAGGCCGCCATGCCCTGCATGCCCCTTTTCTCTTTTCATATACAGATGAGGGTTCCAGCCAACTTTGGCCCACTGCTTGGATGACATCACCGTATGCAAATCCGTCTGCTGCAGACCTTCCCCCAGGAATGCTTGCAATAGTTGTTGCATATGGTTTAATGTCTGAGGGTGCTTCAGTATTAGGCAGCCTTCCGCCCTCCCATGTTCATCTGAAAAGGTGTGGTCTCCCTGCAGTTGTTGTCCCCAGACGAGAGTTCCCTTGTGCTTCCTCAGTTAAATCTCCTTAACTTGACGGGGGTGTGCCCGAGCAGCCACCCTCCCCAGCCCTATCCCAACACATACCTATCTTGCATATGAGATCTCTTGATCATGAAGATAGTTCTCACAGGTTGAGGTTCATCCTGGCCCCGCTCCCCGCTGGAGAGCGCTGATGGGGACAGCAGCGGGG
Source organism: Pseudophryne corroboree (assembly GCF_028390025.1). Lineage (NCBI taxonomy): Eukaryota > Metazoa > Chordata > Amphibia > Anura > Myobatrachidae > Pseudophryne > Pseudophryne corroboree. The sequence goes on from NW_026970108.1 coordinate 476,584, forward strand.
CTTCAGCAGAAGGGTGAGTACGTGTGGCCAGAGACCTCCCTTCCCATGTGCAGGCCTGCAGAGTCTGCCGCGCAGGATGGGGCATGTGGCACTCTCCCTCCCAGGGGCTCTTCCAGATGTAGCTCCTCAGCAGTATTTTTCCCGGGCTGCGCGGCGCTCTCCCCGACTGGCATCCGCCCTGGAACACTGCCTTCCTCAACGCAACATCAGCAGGGGGCCCTGGCCTCATCACCATCCCAGGTCTTTCTCATGTATGTATCATGTATGTGTGTGTGATATATGTATGAATCATATATGTTTGTGATATATATATATGTATGTATCTATCTATCTATCTATCTATCTATCTATCGTATGTGTGTATATATATATATGTATCTATCATGTATGTATGTATGTATGTATCCATCTTGTATGTATGTGTTCTATCTATCTATCTATCTATCTATCGTGTGTGTGATATATGTATGTATCTATCATGTATGTGTTATATGTATGTATCACACCTTCCTCTATACATATACATACATACATACATACATACACACACACACACCTATATCTGTACGTACACTGACATACACACACCAACATCTATACATTAACACGCTGACCCCTTAATTTCTACCTAAAGAAATTCAATTTCAAGATGGAATCTCTCAGGGTAGTGATCTCCAGTCCGGGGGATAAAGGAGATTTCATGGTTTTGGTAGACATAAAGGATGCCTACTTATATGTTCCCATTTAGCCACTGCATCAAGCTACCTGAGGTTTGCAATTCAGGATTGTCATTACCAATTTCAGACGTTGCCGTTTGGTCTGTCCACGGCTCCGAGGATTTTCACCAGGGTGATGGTGGAAATGATGGTTCTCCTTCGCAAGCAAGGAGTCACAATTATGCCGTACTTGGATGATCTCCTGATAAAGGCGAGATCCAGGGACCAGTTGGTGCAAAACATCTACTCTCCCTGACAGTTCTTCAACAACATGGTTGGCTCCTAAACTTGCCAAAATCGCAGTTGGTCCCAATGACGCGGTTGTTGTTTCTGGGAGTCATACTGGACACAGAAGAGGCTTTCTTCCAGTGGAAAGGCTATGGAGTTCCAGAGTCTGGTCAAACAAATTCTGAAACCAGCAAGAGTGTTAATCCATCAATGCATTCTGTTGCTGGGGAAGATGGTTGCGGCCTACGAGGCCATTCAGTTTTGCAGGTTCCATGCCAGAGTGTTCCAGTGGGACCTGTTGGACAAGTGGTCCGGATCCCACCTACACATGCACCGGAGGATAATCCTGTCTTCCAAGACCAGAATCTTACTCCATTGGTGGCTGCACAGTTCTCACCTCCTAGAGGGGCGATGGTTCGGGATCCAGGACTGGATCCTAGGGACCATGGATGCAACCCTCCGAGGCTGGGGAGCAGTCACACAGGGGGAAAACATCCAAGGAAGATGGTCAAGTCAGGAAAGTTTTCTCCACATAAATGTTCTGGAGTTAAGGGCCATTTAATAACTGCAGACACAGTACGCACTGGGACGGGTGCCCAGCATCCTCTACGGACTAAGAGAAAAGGATTTACCGGTAGGTATTAAAATCCTATTTTCTCTAACGTCCTAGAGGATGCTGGGGACTCCGTAAGGACCATGGGGATAGATAGGCTCCGCAGGAGACATGGGTACTTTAAGAAAGACTTTAGTTCTGGGTGTGCACTGGCTCCTCCCTCTATGCCCCTCCTCCAGACCTCAGTTTGATACTGTGCCCAGTGGAGACTGGGTGCTTTTCAGGAGCTCTCCTGAGCTTTCTGACAGAAAGTATTTTGTTAGGTTTTTAATTTTCAGGGAGCACTGCTGGCAACAGACTCCCTCATCGAGGGACTGAGGGGAGAGAAGCAGCCCTACTCTCTGAGTTGCAAGGTCCTGCTTCTTAGGCTACTGGACACCATTAGCTCCAGAGGGATTGGTACGCAGGATCTCACCCTCGCCGTCCGTCCCAGAGCCGCGCCTCCGCCCCCCTTGCAGAGCCGGAAGATAGAAGCCGGGTGAGTATGAGAAGAAAAGAAGACTTCAGAGGCGGCAGAAGACTTCATGATCTTCACTGAAGTAACGCACAGCACTGCAGCTGTGCGCCATTGCTCCCATACACCTCACACACTCCGGTCACTGTAAGGGTGCAGGGAGCAGGGGGGGGGGGGCACCCTGGGCAGCAATATAAACCTCTTTTTGGCAAAAATATAACACATATACAGCGGGGCACTGTATATATGTATGAGCCCCCGCCAATTTTACAGTTTAAGCGGGACAGAAGCCTGCCGCCGAGGGTGCGGGGCTTCTCCCTCAGCACTCACCAGCGCCATTTTTTATTCACAGCACCGCTGAGAGGAAGCTCCCCGGACTCTCCCCTGCTTATACCACGGTAGACAAGAGAGTTGAAAAGAGGGGGGGGGGCACATAATTTGGCGCAAATTACATACAGCAGTACTACTGGGCAAACATTAAGTTACTGTGTATTCCTGGGTTATATAGCGCTGGGGTGTGTGCTGGCATACTCTCTCTCTGTCTCTCCAAAGGGCCTTGTGGGGAAACTGTCTTCAGAAAAAGCATTCCCTGTGTGTGTGGTGTGTCGGTACACGTGTGTCGACATGTCTGAGGAAGAAGGCTATATTAGAGAGGAGCAGGAGCAAATGAATGTGGTGTCTCCGCCGACAGCTGATTGGATGGATATGTGGAATGTTTTAAATGCTAGTGTAAACTCATTGCACAAAAGATTAGACAAGGCTGAAGCTTTGGGACAGTCAGGGTCTCAACCCATGCCTGATCCTATGTTGCAGGGACTGTCAGGGTCTCATAAGCGCCCACTATCCCAGATTGTTGACACAGATACAGACACGGATTCTGACTCCAGTGTCGATTACGATGATGCAAAGTTACAGCCAAAATTGGCAAAATCCATTCGATATATGATTATGGCAATAAAAGATGTTTTGCACATCAGAGAGGAACCCCCTGTCCCTGACAAGAGGGTACATATGTACAAGGTGAAAAAGCCTGAGGTAACCTTTGAGGGGGTCACACGAGCTGAACGAGTTATGTGAAAAAGCTTGGGAATCTCCAGATAAAAGACTGCAGATTTCCAAAAGGATTCTTATGGCGTATCCTTTCCCATCAATGGATAGGTTACGATGGGAATCCTCCCCTAGGGTGGACAAAGCATTAACACGCTTATCCAAGAAGGTAGCCCTCCCGTCCCAGTATACGGCTACCCTCAAAGAGTGTGCTGACCGCAAACAGGAGATTACCCTGAAGTCCATTTATACACATTCAGGTACCTTACTCAGACCGGCAATTGCGTCGGCCTGGGTGTGTAGTGCTGTAGCGGCATGGACGGATACCTTATCTGAGGGGATGGATACCCTAGATTAGGATACTATTTTATTGACCCTGGGGCATATAAGAGATGCTGTCCTATATATGTGTGTATGCAAACTACAGGTGGTGCTGCAGGGCTCACACCCTTTTACTTGTCTTGTAGAGCAACTCTGGAGCTGTTTCTGGGTCCAGCTGCTGCAAGAAATCAGCTTGAATGCTTCAGGGGCTGGGGCATGGCCAACATGAGCCCACACTGATGGGGGGTGGGGGTGTATAAAGCGATTTAGGGGTCATCCAAGCGCAACCCCACAAAGGCCGCCATGCCCTGCGTGACCCTTTTCTCTTTTCATATGCAGACGAGGGTTGCAGCCAACTATGCCCACTGCTTGGATGACATCACTATATGCAAATCCATCTGCTGCAGGCCTTCCCCCAGGAATGCTTGCAGTAGTTGTTGCATTTGGTTTGTTGTTTGGGGGTGCTTCAGTATTAGGCAGCCTTCTGCCCTCCCACATTCGTCTGAAAATGTGTTCTCCCTGCAGTTGTTGTTCCCAGATGAGAGTTCCCTTGTGCTTCCTCAGTTGAATCTCTTTAACTTGACAGGGGTGTGCCCGAGCAGCCGCCCTCCACAGCCCTATCCCAACACATACTTATCTTGCATATGAGATCTCTTGATCATGAAGATAGTTCTCACAGGGTAAGGTTCATCCATTACATTTTAAAGTAGGAAGGTACAAATTACATATTCAAATTACATATATGTGCTGGATTCAAATGTTTTCCCCACTTCCTTTCTCAATTGTGCCCATCAGCAGCTATTCTAATGTTGCTGCCAATGGGTGTGACGCATTCATTTCTTCTGTGGGGTACACTGGACTCCACAAGGATTCACATTGTATATGTACACCAGAGTAGGATCTTGATCTGAGGCACCAACAGGCTCAAAGCTTTTGACTGTTCCCAAGATGCTCAGCGCCCCCTCCTCTATAACCTCGCTTCCATGAACAGGGAGCTCAGTTTGTAGTTGGTGCCTTCAGTAGCAGGCCACTTAACAGGGGGCTGCCTCAGGCAGCCTATTCTTAGCTATTAATTTTGGCAAGAAAAGAAGAACTTTTTTTATAAGAATCTACAAGGGCTGCAGCAGGCTAGGTCTAATAGACCTCTTTACTGCAGCTCCATCACTCCCAGTGGCGCAGTATACTCCCGTGCCCCGGTTGCTGGGTCACTGCAGCGGAGGCTCCGGTTTCTTCCTAAGGTCAGTCACACACACACCGCCCTCCGGGATCACGAGGCCGCTGATGGGGGCGGGCCGTGTGCGCACTGGCGTGGACACTGATTACTGGGCAGCCGCTCCACTAGCCACCAGGGACAGTTAAGGAGCACAGCTCTGGGGGTTTTTCTCCTATATTAACCCCATTTTGTACTACCCGCAGTGCATTGTGATAGGTAATGGGGCCTGATTCAGGTTGGATCGCAATCCAACTGCAAAAACTGCTAAGAGCATACGCATCCGCCTGCATTTTCTGCGGCACCCCGCAGATAATGCGATCACCTCTGCCTGTGAATCGGTGAAGGGGGGGGGGGGAGGGGGGTCAACAACACTCCATTTCCAAGTCGGAGATGGAGCGGTGCGGGGGCACGGTTTCAAAATGGGGTCGGCAACGGAGAAACAGGAGGCGTGGTCAGAGCAGCTGCATGACATCACATGGGCCGGACTCTGCCAGTGGAGCCCCAGCGTCATGAGGTAGATTTTGTAGAGGCCGGGGAGGACTTCTGTTCCTGGGAACTAGCTGTGTTGTGCAGCTTTATTCCTCTGCCCCTACCTCTGGCAAGAAAGGACGCACCTCGCACTTTCTTGTTGCTTTGTGACCGAAAGGACTGCATTTGATAATGCGGAGCTTTCTTATGCTGTGAGGGAACATAAGGTAAAAAATTTGATTTTCCAACTGTAGCTGTGCGTGTTAATGCTTTGTCCATCCTACGGGAGGATTTCCATCGTAACCTATCCGTTGATGGAAAAGGATACGCCATAAGAATCCTTTTGGAAATCTGCAGTCTTTTATCTGGAGATTCCCAAGCTTTTTCACATAA